>NC_043700.1:171201332-171222807 GCF_006229205.1 Suricata suricatta | reverse complement strand
ATATATTTAAAGCCATTAAGTGGGACATACTTCATGGATTATTTTACAATCATATATTCCATAAGTACTACTTCCATTTTAGCAAGATATATACATGATAGAAATCATCTGTAAAATTTCATTATTGTTTACATTTATTTTTTTTATTGGAGAAAAATCTGTAGTTGCAGTGAAGAAGGGAGACACTTTGTCTTTTAACTGGATACTAATTGGCAAACACAGTGTCTGGCACGATATATCCATCTAGTCAAAACTTTTTTCTTATAGGCATTAAATGAATAAATATCATTCTAAATATCTGTGTAAAATCATATTTGTTTAATGTGTTAGAACACATTTTTTAAACACTTTTTTAAAAAGTTCCACTTCGTTAACATACAGCGTAATACTAGTTTCAGGTGTACAAAGTCGTGATTCCACGCTTCCATGCGTCACGCGGTGCTCACAGTGCTCATCACAAGTGCCCTCCTAGTCCTCATCATCTATTTAACTCATCCTCCCACTCCCCTCCCGTCTAGGAATCATCAGTTTGTTCTCTACTGTTACGAGTCTATTTCTTGTTTTGGTTCTCTATTCTTTCCATTTGCTCATTTGTTTTGTTTCTTAAATTTCACATATGAGTGAAATCATATGGTATTCATCTTTCTCTGATAAGTTTTACTTAGCACAATACTCTCTAGCTCTATCCATGTAATTGTGAATGGCAAGATTTCATTTTTTTATATACACATATATATACACATACATGTTCTTTTATGTATATGTATACACTATGTATACATATATATGTATATGTGTATATATATATCTACACTACATATTCTTTGTCCAGTCTTCAGTTGATAGACACTGGGCTGTTTCCATAATTTGACTATTATAAATAATTATGCTATAAACATCAGGGTGCATGTATCCTTTTGAATTAGTATCTTTGCGTTCATTGGGTATCTTACCAATGCAATTGCTGGATTATAGTGTACTTCTATTTTTAACCTTTTGAGGAAACTCTGTACTGTTTACTAAAGTGACTGCACTAGTTTGTACTCTCAGCAACAGTGCAAGAGGCTTCCCCTTTCTTTGCATCCTCGTCAAAACATGTTTTCTTGCGTTGTTAATTATAGTCATTCTCACAGGTGTGGGATGGCATCTAATTGTGGTTTTGATTTGTATTTCCCTGATGATGAGTGATGGTGAGCATCTTTTCATGTGTCTGTTATCCTTCCTTTGAAAAATGTCTATTCATGTCTTCTGCCCATTTCTTAACTAGATTATTTCTTTTTTGGATATTGAGTTTGATAAGTTCTTTATAGATTTTAGATACTAACCCTTTATCTGATATGTAACATGCAAATATATGCTCATTTGTCTATCATTTACTTCACTGTGTAGAAGACTTTTATCTTGATGAAGTCCCAGGTGTTCATTTTTACTTTTGTTTCCCTCGTCTTCAGAGACGTGTCTAATAAGAAGTTACTAAGGCTGGTGTTGCTATCTGTGGTCTTCTTTAGGATTTTGGTGGTTTCCTACCTCAGGTTTAAGTCTTTAATCCATTTTGAATTTATTTTTGTGTATAGTATAAGAAAGTGGTCCAGATTCATTCTTTTGCATGTTGCTGTCCAGTTCTCTCACCACCCTTTGTTGAAGAGACTCATTCTCCCATTGAATATTCTTTCTTGCTTTGTCAAAGATAAGTTGACCATACAGTTGTGAGTTCATTTCTGGGTTTTCTATTATGTTCCATTGATTTAAGTGTTTGTTTTTTGCTGTTTTGACTAATAACTTGAAGTCTGGAATTGTTATGCTTCCAGCTTTGCTTTTCTTCATCAAGCTTGTTTTAGCTAGTTGGGATCTTTTTTGTTCTATAGAAATTTCGGATTTTTTTTCTAGCTCTGTGAAAGATGCTATTGATATTTTGAAAGGGATCACATTAAATATGTAGATTGTTTTGGGTAGTATAGACATTTTAACAGTATTTGTTCTTCTAATCTCTTATGATACAATTTGAATCAATCATGTAACAAACATTTAACTGTATAACCACTGGCAGCTGTTATGTTAAAACAGTATACGGGGTGCCTGGGTGGCTCAGTCGGTTAAGCCTCCGGCTTCGGCTCAGGTCAGATCTCACGTTCGTGGGTTCAAGCCCCGCGTCAGGCTCTGTGCTGACAGCTAGCTCAGAGCCTGGAGCCTGCTTCTGGTTCTGTGTCTCCCTCTCTCTCTGACCCTCCCCCTCTCATACTCTGTCTCTGTATCAAAAATAAATAAAACATTAAAAAAAAACAGTATAAAAGGCTGAAAAAACACCCTAGCTAGATTGGTCATGACTTACAGAATATGTCTTATTAAAGTTGGCAGTAGAAATATTTGCTTTATTCAATAGACATGATAACCTTCTAACCCTCAAAAGTGACAAGTGGTTGACTCATTGTTATATTGAAAGAGAATTGTTTTCATATGAACAATGTGATTTTCCTATATATTTCTACATAATGGAAAAAAGAGAGAGAGAAATCATTGCTTCACTTAAAACCCTCATAAAATTAGTGACAAATAATTATCCTATTAAGACTTATCTGGTAGATATACCTATGGGCATGTCCACTGACATTTTGCAAATTTAGTACAACATAAAATATTCCCATGTATATGTTTGTTAATCATTTTCAGGGCCAGGCCTTATATAATAGAGAGAGGAAGAGAGTGAGATAAGAAAAAAAAATGTAATTTGTTCTTGATGGGCCAATTATTCATTGGCAGAGACCATGGAAATATAATCATTAGGTACAATAGCTACTATCAATTTTGAAGGGCTGTGGGGCGCCTGGGTGGCTCAGTTGGTTGAGCCTCCGACTTCGGCTCAGGTCAGATCTCACGTTCGTGGGTTCAAGCCCTGTGTCAGGCTCTGTGCTGACAGCTAGCTCAGAGCCTGGAGCCTGCTTCCAGTTCTGTGTCTCCTTCTCTCTCTGACCTTCCGCCTCTCATGCTCTGTCTCTCTCTGTATCAAAAATAAATAAAACATTAAAAAGTTAAAACAATTTTTTTGAAGAGCTGTGTCTAAAAATAAGTTAATTCAGATATTCTTGATTCCAAGATATAGAAACCGAATGAATGGCATTTGTATTGTAAGGCATATGAAATTATATTTTTTTAAATCATCCATAGCTATACCATCATTAAATCAATCATCTAAGAGAGTGGCCAAAAGTGATGAAATATCTTAGAGAAAGTTTCTTAACAGTAAATGTTAAAACTAAGGTTAATTGTCAAGCTTATGATACCAAAATATGACATATATTCCATTGATAACCTTCAGTATATATAACAAAGATATTTCCTTTTCAACCTGGAGTAATTCAAGGGAAGTCTACAGAGTTTTCAAGAAACTAAAAGAAAAGTTGTGTACAGAAAGTAACCTAGAAGTTAGGTTCTCTTCAACATTGATGTGATGGAAGAAGTTTTAGGAGAATTTCAATATCACCTATCTATAAAAATAGGAAGCACTTGTATCTCAAAAATAATTATTGGTGATAATTTGTTATATTAATATTGTCTTCCTTTTTTTCTCTAGTTAATATTATATTGTCTTTCTCCTAACATTATGTGTTCTCACAAACAATTTTAACACTGCAAATATATTACGGTTAGCCTTAAAACAATGCAGGAGTTGGGGGTGCTGACTCCCATGCAGTCAAAAATCCACATATAGATTTTGACTCTTTAAATACTTAACTATGAATAGCCTACTGTTGGCTAGAAACCTTACTAATAACATAGATTAGCACTTATTTTGTATGTTCTATGTATTATATGTGTATTCTTATGAAAAGTAAGCTGGAGAAAAGAAAATGTTATTAAGAAAATTATAAGAAAAAGGAAACGTTTACAGTACTGTACATTTTTATTTAGAAAATTTGAATATAATTGTCCCTGCTCAGTTCAAACTTATGTTGTTTAGGGTCATCTGTATATGAAAAATCACATAAAAATAAAAACTTAAACATTATAACTCACATATTTATTTGTAGTGGATATTTTTTTAAAGGAAGTATATTTTTATCTTACACAATTGAATGATTTCATCATTGGCTTCATTAGCATAATATAGAGAAATGCCTGTTTTATTGTTTTACAAATTAAATAATAGATATATTTTAGATTTGTATTTTCTTTAATTAAATATTATAAAGCATTTTATTTATATCGCCTATTTAATTTTGGAGTCATGGTGGCCAATTTGTAATGCATTAATAAAATTAATACGCTTTTTTACTCAAAATAACATTACTAACTTGTATGAAATAGCCACATTTAAAAAAATATATTTCTTAAAATTTAGTTGAGATAAAGTGCCTTAAAACTTTTGAATGGAAATCCAGTAGCAAGGATTCACAAATCAAGATATAAGTGTTAGATATGCTAACAAACCATTCAGTACCACTAAAAGTTATAAAAAAATATTATGATCATAAATGGAAATACATGCCCATGCTAATATGAAAACTAGTAGGATTTTTTCAGCCTAGTATAAAGAGGTTAAATAGAAAACATAGATTATGTTGGGAAAAATGATCCAAAAACTACCAGTAAAACAATAAATATAAATGGATAAAGTTCTATAAAAGTTTTAAAACTGAATGAACAGTTTAGTTATATTCTGCTTACAGAAGAAATATAAAAAACATAGTAAACATAAGGCTTTAAAAAACAGTTATAAAGTTATACCAAGCAAGGTCATAAAAATTAAAAATAAGTACAAGTATATTAATATCAGTAAATCTACACCTGTGAAAAAAATTTGTTAGGGCAAAAGACTGGCCCCTAAAAATAACAAAATACTAAAGGTTCACCAAAAAGAAAAAAAAATTACTTCCTAACTAAAATTATGGAGATTAATAATTAACATAATTTCAAAGGAAATTTTCAAAACCCACAGTGACACTGAGATTTTCACAAACCAAAATCTTTTCTTTTTTGTTAATTTTTTAAATGTTTATATATTTTTAAGATAGAGAGAGACGAGTGTGAACAGGGGAGGGGTGGAGAGAGAGGGAGACACAGAATCTGAAATAGGCCCCAGGCTCTGAGCTGTCAGCACAGAGCCTAAAGCAGGGCTTGAACCCACCAACTGCTAGATAATGACCTGAGCTGAAGTCGGATGCCTAACCGACTGAGTCACCCAGGCTCCCCAACCGTCATCTTTTCTAGAAGATTCAAAGTGTGCATGTTTGATAGAAGTGGTCATAGTTAACTAATTGAATCTATGTTATTTACTGAATTGTAAAGCTTTGCTATAGGATTTAATAAAAGTGATTAAGAAATCTAGTGATAAAAAAATAATAGTAAGAATAGAACCAAGTAGAAGACAACATGCTGGATATATTGAATGCTTATTGAACTTTACATCCCCAAAGAACAAAATACACACTACTTTTCTGTGAGATTTTATTTTTAAATAATCTCTCTACTTTTATCAAATACTAACCAGAGTGCTCTGAAGAGATTTTGCAGATGTAAGGTCTTAAATCAGTTGGCTCTAAAATAATGGGGATTATCTGGGTGACCATACCTAATCACATGAATTTGTTTTTTAATCAGAAGTTTGAAGAACTAGATTTGAAATATGCTAAGCAGGACTTTTGGCTTCAAGATGAAGAAACCACAAGATGAGAAATGCAGGAAGCTTTTAAAAGTTGAGGGCTGTCTCCAAATTGACAACCCAGAGAAGAAATAGGGACCCAAGTTATCCATCCCAATAAACTAAATTCAGGTAACAACCTTAAAGACTATGGAAATGCTTCTACCCCAGATCCTCAAGAAAAAAAGTCAACCTCCTCAAAATCTAGATTTCAGTATCATAAGATCTTGGGCAGGGAATCCAGGTGAGCTGACCCAGACTTATGAGCTATCAAACTATAACATAATAAATGGGTGTTCTTTTAAGCTATGGAATTTATGGTAATTTGTCATGCATCAATAGAGAACTAACACAGCACCAAACCAAATAAAAATATTTAGAATTGTAAAAGTATAATCTACTATTACTTATGAATGTGTATGCAAACATCTCAAATATACCAATAACAAAGTTAATTCAGCAATTTAAAAAAAGTTTGTGACCCTAAGATTTACTTAAAGAATTTGTGGATAATAATGCAATTAAATTCACTTCTGGAAATATTCATGTGGAGGGGGAGAAAAAAGAATAAAAGGGAAAGAAGAAAATTATGTGTTATTTGAGGTCTTGACACATATATTCAGTAAGCTCTGTGTTTTAAGACTTCTACTTTGAAAATCAGTTTGTTGAATGAAGTTGACTTTAAAAACAAAATAAAGCAGTGATAAACCAATTACAATTTGATTGTTGGTTTTAATATAATCTGACAGTTCCAAATAACCTCACTTCTCATTTTGTCCCTCCAACAAGACCATTTTTCCTTTTTGCACTCTAAAACATGGCCACCTTGCTTCTAGTCTGTTCTGTGCTGTCATAAATTTCACATATTCTTAAGTGACAATAAATTTTTATTTAAATGTTTGTCTATTTTTGAGAGAGACAGAGTATGAACAGGGAAGGGGCAGAGAGAGACACACATAGAATCTAAAGCAGACTCTAGGCTCTGAGCTGTCAGCACAGAGCCTGATGTGGGGCTTGAACTCAGAGCCATGAGATCATGACCTCAGCTGAAGTGGGACACCTGACCAACTGAGCCACCCAGGCACCTCCAACAAGAATTTTTTTAGTTGCAATGATCTTCCTCCATCACACAATCAAGAACATGTAGAATATATTTTTGCTGTTATTTCAAAGTATTCTGTTTCCTCCCACTACTGCATTTCTAAAATCTTCCATTTTACTTGGCATTGTGTTATTTTCCTCCACTACTAGATTGAAAGCTCTTTGAAGAGAAAGTGGGCCTTTTTTTGCTTCCATTCTGCAACACCTTGCAGAGTATACAGCTCACAAGAAGTGCTGGATAATGTTTATTGATAGAAATAAAGAATTATAATTGTTTCTTGGAACAGTAATAAAAATTAAATACATAAATATACCATAGTGCCTAGGAATGAGAGCAATTTATGGCTATTGCTATTATAATTAATATTGCTTGTTGTTTCCTTAAAATTTGTGCTTCTCTTTATTTTCATAGCATGACAGATATATTCTTTGTGGACACTGAAGATAAAGTGGAAGGAAAGGAAGCATACCCAGAAATGACTGAAGGACCTATTTTTCTTGGTGAATGATGCAGAACGAAGATTGGATTTTCCTCCCATCTCGTCCATTTTATTAGTTCGATTGTGCAGAAGACAGCAAGCAGGTCTGGTAACTCCTACCGGTTATAGCATAATATCTCACAGAGGAAATTATCTTTTTGGTTTTTTTACAAGACTCGATAATTTGGACATGACATGTCTCCTGAGCCACAACATAGCCATCTAGGCATCCTTGCAATGCCCAAAGCATTTCCTAATCCAGCTGACGTCTTGGTACACCTGTAAACCATTCCCAAAATATAAATTCTGCAAGATTGTGAAGCTCAAATTCAAACTTGCCAAATAAAAATGCTTCCTCTGTTGTGTAGAAAATTCTCAAATGCCTGAGGCTAAAGCTGTAAATAGATCACTTTCCTTATTGACTAGCTTGATGGAGATTTCTACAAATGTATGTTGGTTTTAAAAGAACTTGCAGGAATCCTCTTTATCACAGTATTCTTTATTGCTTTGGTTTTATGATAAATGGTTAAGACTAAATATTTTGCATCCCAGTTAAGAAGCTCCTAAAAGCAAATGAAGGAGAGTGCGAATTATGTATTATATGCATCTCAAAATGGAAAATCATTTGTTTAAATAAAGTCAAACCGGGATCACTAATTGGTGCATCTTTACCCCCTAAAGCTGTGTGAAATGACTGCCGCGCATGTATATAATAATTAAAGTGTGTTGACAACAATTTAGTTGGTATCCACTGAAATTGTTGAGCACTACTCAAAATAGAAATCAAAATGAAATCAGTCAGACATACTATTATATGTCATTATAATTTTCAGTATCTGGATAAAAAGCAATTGCTAATATATGTGTATTTTCATCCTCAGACTTAACAAGGGTACAGATGATGGCTTCTTGTGGTTTCTTTTCTCAGCTTTTCTTTTTTAATAGATGAATAGCATGGTGATGTAACAGCATTCCTGTGGTCTTTTGTGCCAAACTGATAATATTAGAGATATTCAGGTTGACGGTAATATAGCTCCTCTCAATTCTAATCATGCCTGTTGTTTCTTGCATCATATTCTAAGGACTTGACAAGCATGTGGTTAGACAAAAAAGCCCTTTGCAAAAAGCATATGCGTGTGTGCATAATCTTCTAATTTTTTATTTTTTTCTTGTCATTTGGTAAAAAATATTATTTTTCCAGAAAAAAAAAACCTGGCTGAGAATCAGCGCAACTCCCAGCCAACATGCAACTTTAGTCTGGGTCTGAAGTTTTCTTTGGCTCATAAAATACTTAAATATAAACTTAGATTCAAACCAGAGAACTATGAAAATAGTTTGAGAGTTCATATTTGAAATACTTATTATACCCTTAGTGCTGTGCATACTATTAGTGCTACTAAATATTGGCTAAATGATTACATTAATTATTATTAAGTTCTTCCTTTACCTTAATATGGGAAACCCTGAGAGATTCATACATGTTTAGTGCTGTAATTTGATATACATTAAATGGCAAAAATGTATTATTAAAGAAAAAAATAAAGTAAGTATGTGTCAATCATATAACTTATATCGTAGAAATAGGAGTTCAGGACTTGTGTGTACGTATGTGTGTGTGTATGTTGTGCTGTGCTCAAGAGACCAAATAGAATGATACATTGCTTTTGTGAAACTGACTCTTTGGTGGAACAAATAGATAAACATGCCAATAACTGCAATGTGATATGAGTCTTAAGGTCTTATATACAGCAACCCAGGGAGATGGAAAGAGTAAACATAAATGTAACCCGAGGATTCATTCAGGAAAGGCATTCTGGAGCAGCTGATCCAAACCTGAAGAGTGAAGGATGGCATGAAAATAAGGTATGAATACTTTAAGCTAAGAAAATAGTAGAAGCAAAATCTTAGCATTAACCATGATGAGGTTAATGATCATAATATAGATGGCCATACATAAACCTAATTGATAACTTACTATATGAGGACTCTCTATGCCTTATTACATTATCAATCTTCACAGTGTAGTTATGTGGTAGGGTGCCCTCCCTAAGGAAAAAAAAAAAAGAGAAAAGAAACCCTCAAGGACACCTGGCTCTAACCTTCCATGGCATCTCTCATAACCTTGTAACATGAAACCACTTAATCAGACTACATGTTTGTGTGTCACTATATATGGAAAACAAAGAAGTAAGAAAAATACAAAAAACTATGCCACATGGCGTTCGGGGTTCAGTTCTTCGGGAATGAACCCAATTGACCTATGCCTGCCTGAATAAAGTTGCTTCCTGGAAGGAAAAGCCTGGGTGCCATGTTTTTGTAAATATTATTTTTACTGTGGTAAAACATAAAATAAAATTGACCATTCTAACCATTTTACTGTGTACACTTGAATGGAATTTAGTATATTCACAGCATTGTAAAACCATCACCAGAATGAAGTTTCAGAAACATTTCATCACCCCAAAATGAAACTCAGTATCCATTAAGCAGTCATTCTCATATCCCCCTTTTTCTTCTTTTTTTTTGCCTATCTATGCTTTGGACCACATGGGTTTATAGATTCATTGTATTTTTTAAGTTTAGTTATTTATTTTGAGAGAGAGAGAGAGAGAGAGAGAGAGAGAGAGAGAGCGTGCAAGCACACAAGTAGGGGAGGGACAGAGAGAGAAAGAGAATCCCAAGCAGGCTTCACACTGGCAAGTGCTGAGCTCCACGTGGGGCTCAAACTCACAAACTGTGAGATCATGACCTCAGCTGAAACCAAGCGTGGGTCATTTAACAAACTAAACCACCCAGACGCCCTTATCTAGTCTTTGGTTAATTTTCCAATGAGTTGTGGCTCACTTTTTACTGAGATAGATGTGTTGCAACAAATTTATCAAGTTTTGTTTTTCTGCAGTGCCCTTGTTTCACTCTTGGTTTGGGGCATATTTGATTTTTATGCAAGTCTAGATAAAAGTCATTTGAAGTTAATACTTTCAGATAGTATTCCTTTGATGTTCACTAATAGTATTGATGGAAATGCCCAGACCTATGTTTGTTTCTTTTGAAGATCATAGTATGTGTTTGCTAATTTACCTAAGATCTTTTCTTTGTTGTCGGTATTTTGCAGTTTCATTATGATGACACCAGGTATGGAATTATATTCATTGTCCTGCAATAAGATTCATATAGTTTCCAGAATCTGAACAGTTTTATCTTAAATCAATTCTGAAATGCTCTTATCCAGAATATCTTTATATCTAGCTTCTTCATCTCAGTAGATAAAGCTAAAATCTCTCATTTTAGTCCCCAATCTCTCAATTTCCTTTTTATATTTTTACATCCATTTCTCTATAGTGAATTCTGAGGACTTCTGTCAAGACCTATGTTCCATTTCATTCCTTCTTCCTCATCATGTGTGTTCTGGCTATCTCATCCAACATGCTCTCTTTCCATTCCTAAAAGTTTTTATTTTGTTATTTTCAAATCAGATTCAGTGTTTTGATAACCTATTTTCTTTCACCTAGTTGAACAACCGCCTTTGATTATTATACATATCACTCACACTTTTTAACACTTTACATCTCATTTTCATCTGTGTATTCCATTAACTCTCACACGGAATAACCTGTTTCTCTGGTATTTTATTTTCTTAGAGGTAACCCATACTTTTTGTACATTGTTTTTCAGAAATCTTTGAAGGGCTATGATTAACATCATTTGCTACAATGAGGGCTATGTTTATTTCTATAAGACATCTGGAGTTGACAATACTCAGATGTTCTACCAAATTTTGTGCTTTAGGGGTGCCTGGGTGGCTCAGTCGGTTAAGCTTCCAGCTTTGGCTCAGGTCATGATCTCATAGTTTGTTGGTTTAAACCCCCCCCCCCATCCCCGCCGTGTCAGGCTCTGTGCTGACAGCTCAGAGCCGGGAGCCTGCTTCGGATTCTGTGTCTCCCTCTCTCTCTGGCCCTCCCCTGTTCATGCTGTCTCTCTCTCTCTCTCTCTCTCTCTCTCTCTCTCTCTCTCTCTCAAATAAAAACAGTAAAAAAAATTAAAAATTTTGTGCTTTAGATTTCGGGTTCTGTAGGTAATGTTTTTGGTCTCAAATCTGCTTCAGACCATACACCATACTAAAGATTTTATCAAGGAAAACTTTTTGTACCCTACCTCCTCATTTGTCAAGTTTAATTATTGTCTCCTTGTATTGGGGTGTTTCTCCCAGTTGAGTATTTTATTGAGCATTCTTATGTTGGAGTCATGGCTTTATTTTGAAAGGCTCTTGATCTGATTTTTACCTTGTCATTCCAAGGATTTTTATTTTATTTTGTTTGTTTATCTTTACACTGGTTGGATTACCTCTCAACTGAAACCTCCTATAATTTGCATATTTCCTCAGGGTAACTGTAGCTTTTTTGTGAGCTTTTCTCTTTAAATATTTGGTTTCTTTCAGGTAACTATTTTTTTTATTTAACCTTGTGTTAAATTTTTAAGCTTTCTGCCCAACTAAACTATATACTTCAGGATTTAAAAAAATATTCAGTATTTTGAGGTAGGTTTCAGAATAGTCATGTGTCATATTGCCAGAAATAGAAGTTCTGTCGTATTTCTTCATTTTAATTAGGAATTGAGGGATAAAATAAAAAAAAAAGTGGGGGAAGACTTAGTACTAATCCTGATGTAAATTCTTAATAGGGTTACAACATCTCAGATTTCAATTCTTTTCTGGGTAACATCAATGATATTGATTCATTGTATAATCAGCAAATTTATATAATTATATACATTTGAAATACCTTTATAGGAATAAAGACCATATGGGGATACCTGGGTGGCTCAGTCGGCTGAGCATCCAACTTCAGCTCAGGTCATGATCTCACAGTTTGTGGGTGAGCTCCACCTTGGGCTCTGTGCTGACAGCTCAGAGCCTGGAGCCTGCTTCATATTCTGTGTCTCCCTCTCTCTCTGACCCTCCCTGATCATGCTGTGTTTCTCTCTGTCTCAATAATAAACACTTTAAAAAATTAAAAAGACTATAGGTTATGCCCTTTCTATTATTGAAAAGGAATAATTACCAGGTAATCTCCAGATGTTTTTGCTGACTACAGTCCTTAGGGGATTTGTCCATCCCTTTTTCTTTGGCTTACAGTACCAAGTGTTCCTATTCTGTTATTCTCTGTTTCATTGGCTCCTACCCAGATTCTCCCTCTTTGCCACCACTTTCAATTTATGACTCATTCAGGTATATCCTTTTTAATTTCGCTGCTCCCCAAGTAATTGCCTTTTGGAGTACATACTTCTCTACCTGCTCAAAAATTAAAGAAAAACTTTACTTCCTCACCTTAACTCTGACTTGATAGAAAACTCAATTTTCTTAGTTCCCCAAAACACAAGTCACTTTGACTCTTTGGGGAATAAAGTATTCAAATTATGTATTTATTTAATATGGTTAATTGGAATGAGAAGCAATTGCAGTGAGCACTATAGTTTATTATTTGACTCATGTTGAACCAGCGGGGTGTGAATCCCTCCTCTTGCATTAACTAATTAACTGTGTAACCTTGGACAAGTTAGCTTCTGCATCTGAAAAATGAGAATAACAATAGTACTTCAATGATAAGATTGTGTTGATTTTTAATGAGAAAAATGTTAGGGTTTATAGGTGCTTTACATCTATAACCATATACTTAAACATGCACATACACAGACATATATGTATGAAAATAGTATGTATAGATTATATTGGAAGTATGGTTCTGAAAATATATTATTTATAGAAATATATATTTTGCAAAATCTATAATAGTATATAAATGACAAATACAGATATAATATGGGATATATTAAAAATACCATTTTGGGGCATCTGGATGGCTCAGTCAGCTAATCATCTGACTTCCGCTCAAGTCATGAGCTCATGGTGCATGAGTTTGAGACCTTTATCAAACTCTGTGCTGTCAGCACAGAGCCTGCTTTTGAATCTGTGTCTCCCTCTTCCTCTGTCCCTCCCCTGCTCACCCTCTCTTTCTCTCTGTCTCACTCAAAATTAAATAACCATTTAAAAACTATAAAAATGATGTTTTAGATATTAGAGAAGGAAAGCAAAATAAAGATATTTATATGGATTTTTAAATTTGTTTAGATCATCTGATAATAATTTAACCTGTCTGTAATATATCTCTATCTATCTATCTATCTATCTATCTATCTATCTATCTATCTATATTTGCTCCTTTCTCTTCACTCTAATCTTTATTTATAGTTCAATAAAACCACTAGAGTAAGTAATGCCAATTCCCACCAATAACTATCAAAATAACATAAGTGTGTATTAATTGCATTTTATTATTTGATTTCCCATGAATCTGACTATAAATCTCCTATGGGAGATAGCAACAGAGTTATCCTTCATCTTAGCTCAGTATTTGGACCATAGTAGATATTTAATAATTATTTGCATGGAGACTATTTAATCTTGACTCCTCAAAAAGTAAGTGTCTCAATGGAAATGATCTTACCATAATGTAAATTATATTACTGGTGGACAGAGCCAATTATTGTAGCAAGAAAAACTAACAAAACAACTAAAAAAAATCTTCTCCCCAAGAGATAATTTTCAATATTCTATCATTGGAACAACCAAAGCAAATGAGAAATGCATTACTATGTTATTTCCATGATTATTTAAAGGAGAGCTAAGGGAAGAAAGATAAATTATTACATATATAAATTTTTCTGAGCACTTTTCTAACACTAAGTACTCCAGAAAATAGGAATTGGAGCCCAGGAATGAAATGTTAAATAATGGTCCTACAATCGATGCCTCCACCCTTTTCCTACACCAGCCCCTTTTCTTGAACATATTTCAGGGTAAAAAGAAGTTTTATTTCTGGAGACATGAAGTCAAAGAGACTCTACAATCAAGAATAGTAGACAAAACAGGTAATCGCTGTGCTGGAAATATTTTTTAATTAGAAGTTTGCATATTGAACTTTGAGATAACCGCTTCCCTTCCCTTAGCTCAGTGGAGAATTCATTTTATTGGGTGTGTAACATGATATACTCACAGATTCTGAGAAGAACCCACAGAGATAAAGACTCCCACAGGTTACTGATTGGGATATACTAAGGGGGGAAAAATTAAAAGCTCACTCAATGCCTGATTACCTTACATCAATGAATCCATAACTTCAGCTTCCATCAGAACACCTATAGTGTTTGTTATAGCATACATTGCCAGGCCTGTGAAGGATCTAATAGATATGGACAGAATTAGGAGAAAAAATTGGCAAATGAATCATCAACTCAAGAAAGAAAATAAAATCTAATAGTAACATGTAATATATGTCTTTTTCAATATTTTCATATAGAGTAATTAAGCATTGCATATATTCTTAAACAAAAATTTAATCAGTTAAAACAATTTTTTAATGTTCCTTACTTTAAAAATGGTAATGTTTATTTTTGAGAGAGACACACAGAATGAGCAGTAAAAGGGCAGAGAGACACACACAGAACCTGAAGCAGGCTCCAGGCTCTGAGCTGTCAGCACTTAACCAACTGAGCCACCCAGACGCCCTAATGTTTATTTAGTTTTGAGAAAGAGAGAGACAGAGCATGAACAGGGAATGGGCAGAGAAAAAGAGAAACGCAGAATCCAAACTCTGAGCTGTCAGCACAGAGCCTGATGAGGGGCTCTAACTCATTAACTGTGAGGTCATCACCTGAGCTGAGGTCGACATTTAACCAATGAGCCATCCAGGTGCCCCCAACATCCAATAAGCTTTGATGAAATACCAAGATGGCTGAGGAAAAGAAAAACTAAAAACCTTATTTTCCATAATAGAAACAAATCATACTATCTAAAATAAACAAGATACTTAAGTACTATGCTATTTAAAAACATGCATTTTAAAAACCATAGGGAAAAATGACAAATTGTTGAGTAAGAAAGTTGTTGAATTACTAGGGATGGGATGGTAACAGATGAAGGGCGCCTTGTGAATTTGGATATATTCTTTATGTTTCTGCTTGATTTATAACAATGTATATGCATGTTTTTATTAAAATAAAATCAATGTTAATATATATAATTTTAAAACAGTTTTTAATATTTAATTTACATCCACAATCAGCTATATTATTTTCTTTATGTAAATTTTAATACTCTAATATTAACTTAAAGTAATGTATAAAATGTATTCTTAGATTAGCATAGTGCTCTTTTTAATTTGAATAGCATACATGAATTTCAATGAAATCTTTATGAAAGTTGTTTTGCCATTTTTCTTATTGCTGAAAGTGTGAAAACTTTAAAGGTCATGGTATAAATATTCTTCAATTACTTTTTAAAACTACATCATATAGTGATAGATATACATTTAAAAATTACAGAACAAATAATTTTATCTTGTACTTGCTAATTAGTTTAGTTTTCAAAAGTATATACCTTTAATTTTAATCCTGATGCTATAATTTAGTGCAGAAAATAGAATCACATTTCTGTATTTGATTTTCTATTTTTTATAGCACAAGTATGCCACAACCCCTCCTTAATATTTTCTATGGCGATCAAATCATTCAGTAGCATTTATGGAATAATTGAGTGGGAAGTGAATTTTTGAGATTTCATATGCCTTTTCATGATAGGAAAAAAATCTGTACAAGGTGGCTGACAGGACTGTTGGGGGAATTCAGTCTCTGCCCAAAGACTCCCATTCTGGGCTTTCCTTCCCACCCGGCTTGCCAGGCTTGCCACAGGAGTAGACTATAAATTAATTTTCTCCTCTGCTTATGCTCTAGGCTCAGACCTCTGGAGAGTGATTTCTTCTGAGCCCACTGGTGTAAAATAAACCTCCTGCCTTCCAAGATCTCTGAGTGCAGCTTGGTTCTTCCTCTGGGTGATCCAGACCAGATTCAATAATAATAATATGTCTAACTCACTCCCTAACTGAAATGCTATTTTGCAGAAAATAAAAATACTTCATGAATCCTTTATTGGAAATGAATATTTGAGAATTTTCAAGACCATTGTGTTACTGTCTTCTAACTCTCATTGTTGTTTCTGAGATGACCAACACTATTTTGTTTCCTGATGTCTTCCTATCCATCTTCTGAGTATATCTCTCTTTTTCACTCATTTCTTATGTATTTGCATACATAGGCATGTGTGTTTGATGATATCTTAACCATTATTAAATTTCTGTGTGTGTGTGTGTGTGTGTGTGTGTGTATGCGTGTGTGTGTGTGTCTATGAGTGTGTGAATTTTTTCTCTTTACTTATTTATATTATTTGATTTGGGGGAAAGGAGTTCAAGATAAATTCATACCAAATCAATTTTTATGTATCTTAGGTGTGTATATCCTTTCCTAATAAGAGAGAAACTGCTTCTTTCAACTAGTATTTATTTAGCAGTTACTATCATGTTAATATATAGTGTAACTAATGTACATATAAAAACCGCACATATTTAGTAAGACAAATAAATATTTTTTGTCACAATTAAAACTCAATCTGGGGTGCCTGGGTGGCTCAGTCAGTTGAGCGTCTGGCTTCAGCTCAGGTCATGATCTCACGGTCAGTGGGTTTGAGTCCCACGTTGGGCTCTGTGCTGGCAGCTAGCTCAGAGCCTGGAGTCTGCTTCAGATTCTGTGTCTCCCTCTCTCTCTCTGACCCTCCCCTGCTCATGCTGTCTCTCTCTGTCTCTCAAAAATTAAAAAATCAATAAAAAATAAATAAATAAAACTCAATCTAAAAATTACATAAGAAGGTTCTAACTAGATTTTATTAAAACAAGCAAGCATGCAAGCAAACAAGAAAGATTGCTTTTCTGTGAAACATGTTAACCATTTAAAACTTTAATACCAGGGGTGCCTGGGTGGATCAGTTGGTTGACTATCCCACTTTGGTTCAGGTCATGATCTCACTCACGGGTTCCAGTCCTGCATCAGCTCTGTGCTAACACTTCAGAGCCTGGAGCCTGCTTTGGATTCTGTATCTCTCTCTCTCTCTCTCTCTCTCTCTCTCTCTCTCTCTCTCTCTCTCTCCTGCTCACGCTCTCTCTTTCTCTCTCTCTTTCAAAATAAATAAACAATAGAAAAATAAATAAAATACAACTTTAATACCATAAAATTTGGGCCATCATGTCATATAGCTGCTCTTTCATTAAGTCTATCCCTAGTTTATATTTAATCTACATAGCAGATAAAGTAACCATTCATTACTGTGATGATTAGTTTTAGGTGCCAACTTTACAGGTCCATAAAATTCCAAGATATTTGGTCAAATATTATTCTCGGTATGTCTGGGAAAGTGTTTTTGGATGAGATTAACATTAATCTAACCTAAATCAGTAGATTTAGGAAAGTAGATTGCCCTTCTCACTGTGAGAGGACCTCATCCAATTAAATTAAAATATAAATAGAAAAAAATGGCTGATTTTCTCCTGAATAAAAGAAATCGCTCTTCCTTGACTGCCTCAAACTAAGATATCATCAGCTTTTCCCTGTCTTCAGACTAAGATTGACATATCAATTCTTTCTAGTTCTGAGCCTGCTGGTCCTTGGATGGGCTAGGATTCTGCACTGGAGATATAAATATTAATAAGACATAATTGTTTATTTTAAGCAGCTTATGGTAAAATAAGCAAACGCAGACTTCTAAACAATTGGAAATATGTTCATTGTTCAGGATAATAATGAAGGATACCAGAATTTAAAAAAACAAAAAACAAGAAATGCTTCCTTAGGTTCCTTAGGTTGCATTGTGTGCTTTAGACTATAAGGGTGGATCTAGTCAATTATATTCTATATGTGACTAAAAAGGTATTTTTGTTGGGAGGCCTTCTCTAGAACTAGAAAAACGAGGGCAATAGTTCTAAAGTGACAGATTTTTTTATGGCAGAGAGGCAATGCTAAGAAAAAAAAATGCTAAAGGAAATAAAGAGATGCTAAATTCAATACATTTTCCACTGTTTGTGTGTGAGTGATTTTTGTGAAATTATATCTGATGTCTCTTTTTTGTCCTCGGTTCTTTTCAAATTTTCTGTTATAAAATAACCCTTTCCACTCTCCAATCTGGGAATGCCTCTTTTTTTGTTAGTGAAGAGGTTTGGGGAACATTCGCCATAGCTAAGAATGTGCTGCGGGAACAGATTCTGCTTACACAAGTTTGAAGCTACTTCAGTATTCTTTTGTGAGTCCATGAAATGTAGGTCTGCTGGTTGGACTTACAATTATTGATCTGTAAGGGCTTGTTCAGTCCAGTTACATATGATCCCAGGCAGTTATCAGTCAGTGAAAGCTTCCCTTGAGTGCTCTTCAGATCATATTAAAGCACAAATCACTGTGAGTGCTTTTTGAATCACAGCATCAAGAAAATGAAAAAGGGGAAGTTGATGATGTCGAAAGGGTTAAGAACAAGTTTCCCCACAATGTGCCACAATGGCCTAGGAACTATTTTGAGCTGAAGACAGTTAAAGCTTCCCCCTTTCTTTTCAACTTCTTCTAAGTATTTAGATAGAAGCCAGGGCCAGAAACAGAGCTGTCACCAGAGACAAACGCAAAGAGTATTGGGTAGGCATGGTAAACTGAGGGAGCTCAGTAGGGTTTGTTCAAAGCCCTCCTTCTCTGTTTCCCATTGTCTCTTCCTTGAATGACAAACATTTGTTTACTAAAGATTTTTTTTCCCAAGTTTCCATCAACCATCTTCCTTCCCTTGGAAACCCAGGACCTCCCCACCCTCTTTTTCTTAGCCCAGGAGAGTATATAAACCTCAATTGTCTCACTGTTGGGGGAGCATCTCATTATCTTCATGTGGCTTCTGTACATATATAATTCAATTTATTTTTCTCCTATTAATCTATCCTATAACACTTTGATTAATGGACTAGTCAAAAGAATCTAGAAGGGTAGAGAAAATTTTTTCTTCCTCTACAATATAAATAAAAATTATTTCAAAGGTCCATTTGTTTGACATTTATCTTAGAGAAAAGTATATGTGAGTCAAAAGCAAAATTTATATAAATAAGACAGATTTGATAACACATGGTGTACATGTTTTTAAGTAATACATATGTTTAAAAAAGTATTTCTTAAATATGAATTTTTCATACGTATATATAAAGAACTCTATTTTTCTCTCTTTAAAATCATTTAAGTTGCTTTTGGCAAGGCTTGGAATGTCAAGGGAAATGGGACTGACCTGGTTCAGTAAAGATGGTTATTCCTCTCATATTTAGAAAAATATGTACAAAAACCTACCTTACATTACTTATGACAGAAGCCAAATTTGAGCTTTTTCTATAAGCTGACATATTTTTCAGGCCATGATCAGTCATATATATACATAAATTTATTTAAAATTATAGTACTCTTGAGAAACTACAGCGTATAAAAGTAAATCAAGATAATATCTTAAATTATAATTTTAAATTTTAAATTGCATTGATATATAGTAGAATAAGATATGAATTGGAACTTAGATTGTATTTTAACATTCATTGAATAAATATAAATCTATATTATTATTTTATAAGTGAGTTAAGTTTAAAATAATGTAAATACAGTATTAGTCAAAAAATTCCATTGTTGCATTGGGATTTTTATATGGTAAACAAGTACTTGGAAGTCTAGTTGCCTATGAAAATTTAAAAACACTATAAAAGAAGCAAAATATTATAAGAATTGTTTAAAAGTTTTAATAGAAAGTATGTCAGCTGTTATTTTATTTTCTAGAACCTTAGAAAATTTTCCAATGTCAATATTCAGGAATAAACAATATTTGAATCAATACCTACTGAACTTAATATTGTTGTGATTTTAAATATGAACTCATAATCAGTGGCCCCCTTAATTGATTATATAGCTATGAAAGTCCATAATAAGGTACTTCCCATCAAGATATAGGGGGGGAATAAAAATCTATAGGATTGTTTTCCTTCTATTAAAATTGAGGCATTTTTAATTCAAAACAGGCATTCTGATACATAGCTGTTTTATAAAAACTAGTTTTATTAAACTAAACCTGGATTCCATTAGCAAACATTATATCTGAATACACTTGGGTTCACTTAAAGTCTTTTCCTCTGCTTCTCTGTCTCTGTCTATATATTATATATATTTATACTATATTAAATGTATATTAATTTATTAATCTTTTGGTTGAGTGGATGGATTATGAGTGTATTCATATACTATTTTTAAATTTATCATTGGTGTTTCTGTTTACAAGGATCACCATTTAAGGGGGAATAAATAAAACTCTATACAGTTGCATGTGGCAGCCAAATGGAATAGCAAGCAAGGTTGATCAGGAAAATAAATAGAGGCAAATATGCATCTAAAGAGTTATCAAATTGAATTATAATCCTCTTATTGAATGCTTTTTACATATAAACCTATCTGTGGAGCATCACAAGAAACATTAGAAGTTATAATACCCACTTAGAAGAGGCATTTATCTTTTTTTTTGAAAAAATGAATGAATAAAAAGAGGCCAGAAGATTAGGTAAGAAGTTAACATTGATTTAAGTAATAGTTCAAGCATTATCCAAACTGCAAATGCTTAAGTGTCATAAGAGGAGCAAATAATTTGTTTGAATGGAAGGAGAAAGTGTGACCAGTCATTTTTAGGGGAAAGAGTATACTTTTAAAAAGACAGTATGTTAGTCAAGGTTCTCAAGAGAAACACAACCAATATTATAAGAGAGGGTGAGAGAAAGAGATTTTGAGGCACTGGGTGTATGGCCTGGAAGGCTGGCAGGTCTGAGGTTTGCAGAGCACTTCAGCAGGCTGGAGATCCAAGGAACAGCTCATGCGGCAAGGCAAGTAGAGTTTGAAGGCAGTGCAGAGACAGGATTTCTTCTATCTCTATCTTATTTTCTCTCTTAACTAATTGGATCTTTGACTAATTGGATCAGGACCTCCATACATTAGAGAGTAGTCCGCCTTACTCCAAGTCTAAGGTTTTAAAGTTAATCATCTAAAAAATATCTTTACAGTGTCATCAAGAACGGTATAGATGCTGGAGAGACGGGCACCCTCCTACACTGTTGGTGGGAATGTAAACTGGTGCAGCCGCTCTGGAAAACCGTGTGGAGGTTCCTCAAAAAACTATCCATAGAACTCCCCTATGACCCAGCAATAGCCCTGCTAGGGATTTACCCAAGAGATAGAGAAATGCTGATGCATAGGAGCACATGTGCCCCAATGTTCATAGCAGCAATGTCAATAATAGCCAAAACATGGAACAAGCCTAAATGTCCATCACCTGGTGAGT
>NC_043700.1:171151549-171201232 GCF_006229205.1 Suricata suricatta | reverse complement strand
GAGAGACTATTGAATACTGAAAACGAACTGAGGGTTGAAGGGGGAGGAGGGAAAAGAGGTGGTGGTGATGGAGGAGGCCACTTGTGGGGAAGAGCACTGGGTGTTGTATGGAAACTAATTTGACAATAAACTACTTAAAAAATGGTTTTTGATCAAATGTCTAGGTACCAAAACCTAGTCAAGTTGACACCCAAAATTAACCATCATATATGGTATTTTAAGTTAGTTTAAAGACTATCTAGCTGAAAAGAGTGTCTGCAATGTGGTCTGGTGTCCCCTCCCATTCTCTGTAAGGAAATATCTCATCACTGTAACACTTAGTCTTGTATTTCAGTAAAATTCTTTGAATGCCCATATGATAGAACTGATCATCTTATTTACTTCCTGTTTTTAATAACCTATCTATACAGAAATTTAAAAAATTATATTCAAATGTCTAGATTATGTCCTCTGTACTACAGCTTTCCACCATCAAGAATTCAGCTCAGTTTTAAAGTGTTCCTCAACTCTGGAATACATTGTACTCATGGACTTTCATTTATAGTCTACGAAACCAGATCTAATGTCTGTGACACATGGCAAATCACCTTTTAATATTTCTTAAATGATGTTAGAAACGAATACATTCATTCAGAAACTTATTCCACCTAAATTTTTATTTGATCACTGCGCTAACCTCTGGCTTCAGTTAAGAATCCTACTAGAAAGAGTTTCTCTGATAAAATGATTCTGCCTCACTCCACAGTCTCTTCTAGATATGCACCAGCTGGAGATTTAGCTACATTATCCAAGTTATGGCAAATGGCCATAATTAAAAATTAATGAAATATCACATTTACTACATGAAACATTACTTTGTTGCTACTTCCTTTTTTGAATCCCCATCACCTATCTCATCCATCCCCCTGATCCAACTTTCTTCTCCTGGTAACAGTCAATATGTTTACTATAGTTAAGTGTCTTCTGCTTCTGCTTCTGCTGCTTCTTCTTCTTCTTCTTCTTCTTCTTCTTCTTCTTCTTCTTCTTTCTCTTCTCCTTCTTCTCACTCACTCTCTCTTTGTGTCTCATTCTTTGTTTAATTTGTTCCTTAAATTGAACATATCAGTAAAATGATATTTATCTTTCTCTGATTTATTTCACTTAACATTATACTTTCTAGCTCCATCCTTGTCATTGAAAATGGCATGATTCCATTCCTTTTTATGGATGAATAATATATCACTGTGATATATATACATATATATCACTCTTTTAATCCATTTATCAATGGATGGACACTTGTGCTGCTTCCATTCTTTGGCTACTGTAAATAATTCTTTTTTTAATGTTTTATTTATTTTTGAGAGAGTGAGAGAGGCAGTTCAAGCAGGGGAGGGTCAGAGAGAGAGGGAGACATAAAATCCAAAGACAGGCTCTAGGCTCTGAGCTAGCTGTCAGCACATAGCCCAACGCGGGGCTCGAACCCATGACCCATGAGATCATGACCTGAGCCGAAGTTGGATGCTTAACTGACTGAGCCATCCAGGCGCCACTGTAAGTAATTCTTCTATAGACATTGGGGTGCATATATCCATGTAAATTTGTATTTTGATGGTAAATACCCAGTAGTGAGATTAAGATAGGGTAATTTTTAATGTTTGAGTAACCTCCACACTGTTTTCCAAAATGGCTGTACCAATTTGCATTCTCACTAACAGTGCTAGAGGGTTCCCCCTTTTCCACATCTTTGCCAACTCTTGTTATTTTGGTGTTTTTGATTTTAACCATTTTGAGAAGTGTAAGGTGATACCTCATTGTAGTTTTGATTTGAATTTCCCTCATTGTGAGTGATGTTGACCATATGTTCATGTGTTTGTTTGACCATCTGTATATCTTCTTTGGAGAAATGTCTTTCTATGTATTCTACTCATCTTTATTTATTTTTAATTAATTTTTTAAGTTTATTCATTTTGAGAGAGAGAGAGATAAAGAATGAGCAGAGGAGGGGCAGAGAGAGAGAGGGAGAGAGAGAATCTGAAGTAGGCTCCATGCTGTTACTGCAGAAACTGATGCAGGTTCTCAACTATGACCCATGAGATTATGACCTGAGTCAAACCCAAGAGTTAGATGCTTAACCAACTGAGCCACCCAGGCACCCCTTCTGCCCATTTTTCATTTGGATTACTTGTTTTTTGTCAAAACCAACATTTTTGCCCCTATTTTTTAATGCCAAATATATATCCTCCTAGCAGAAGGAGGGAAATGAAGATTATAACAGAAACAAATGATATAGAAACTAAAAAAAACAATAGTAACAACAAAAGAAAACAAAAACAAAGATACACAGAATAGAAAAAGCAATGAAACTAGGAGCTGGCTCATTGAAAATATCAATCAGATTAACAAACCTTTAGCCAGACTCAACAAAAGGAGAGAGAGAGAGAAGAGAGAGAGAGAGAGAGAGAGAGAGAGAGAGAGAGAGAGAATGAAAATAAATAAAATTGCAAGTGAAAGAAGAGAAATAATAATCAACACCACAGAAATACAAATGACTGTAAAAGAATATAATGAAAAATTATTTGCTGACAAATGGAACAACCTAGAAGGATAAATAAATTACTAGAAACATACAAACTACCAGAACTGAAGCAGGAAGAAACAGAGAATTTGGACACATCAATTACTAACAATGAAATTGAATCATTAATAAAAAAATGAAAAACAAAACATAACCCCCCCCAAAAAAAAGGTCTAGGACCAGATGGCTTTAAGGCAAATTCTACCAACATTTAATGAATAGTTAATACTTACTCTTTCCAAGCTATTCTAAAAATAAAAAAGGAAGGAAAACTTCTAAATTGTTTTTATGAGGCCACTATCACCTGATACCAAAACCAAATAAAGACATCACACAAAAAAAGGAGAATTACAGGCCAGTATTTATGAAGAAACCAAGATACAGAAATATGCAACAAAAAACTAGCAAACTGAATCCAGTAATACATTAAAAAAATCATACTCCACAATCAAGTGGGATATATTCTCAGGATTCCAAAATGGTTCAGTATTTGCAAATCAATCAACATGGCCTGTCACATCAATAAGAGAAAGGATAAAAACCATATGCTCATTTCAATAGATTCAGAAAAAAAAAGCATATGGCAAAGTACAACATTCTTTTATGATAACAATCCTCAGCAAAGCAGATCTAGAAGGAATATATCTCAACATCAGAAAGGCTTTATATGAAAAGTCCACTGGAGCTCTAGGTGTTTCAGTTGTTTAAGCATCTGACTCTTGATTTCAGTACAGGTTATGATCTTGTGAGTTCCAGTCCTTCACTGGGCTCTGTGCTGATGGCATGGAGCCTGCCTGAGAATCTTTCTCTCCTTCTCTCTCTGCCCCTCCTCCACTTGTGCTTTCTTTCTCTCAAAATAAATAAATAAAACTTGAAAACAAAAAGAAAAGCCCATACCTAACATCATACTCAATGGTAAAAAAACAGAGGTTTTCCCCTAAGGTCTGAAACAAAATAAGGTCAACTCTCACCACTTTCATTGAGCATAGTACGGGAAGTCCTAGCCACAGCCATCAGGCAGTGAAAAGAAATAAAAGGCATCCAAACTGGGGAGGAAGAAGTAAAACTTTCACTATTTGCAGATGACATCATACTCTATATAGAGAATCATACAGACTTCACCAAAACCCTATGTGAGCTGATGCAAGCATTTAGTAAAGTCACAGGATACAAAATCAATGTACGGAAATCTGTTACATTCCTATAAACTGATAATAAGCAGCAGAAAATGAAATTAAGAAAACAGTCTCGTTTACAATTGCACTGAAAACAATAAAATATCTAAGAATAAACATAACCAAAGGGGTGAGAGAACTGTACTATAAAAGTTATAAAACATTGATGAAAGATTTCAAGAGGATGCAAAGGAATGGGAAGGCATTCTATGCCCATCGAGTGGAAGAACAAATACTGTTAAAATGTCTATACCATCTAAAGCAAACTACACATTTAATGCAATTTCTATCTAAATACCAATAGCATTGTTGCTACATACTTTTTGATGCTTTTCTGTTTACACTACCAAATACTGTAAAACCTTGGATTGTGAGTAACTTGTTCTGGGAGTGTTCCTTAAGACAGGCAAACATTTCTAATACATTTTAACTTGATAAACAAGCAGTGTCTTGCAGTAGGAGTAGTACATGATACCGAACATCACATGATCACAACTAAGCCAATGGTTCTTAAAATTCGCTTTGATATATGAGTGGTTTGATAAGTATGTTTCCCAAATGAATTATGCTTGCAAACCAAGGTTTTATTGTTATTTGATTTCCTGACAAACGTGAAGAGTACAGCTCCAGGTTGAAATGCTATGTGACTTTCAGGTTTCACCCTAGGAAATTACAAAGGCTTTACCAGACAGGCCTTATGGGCTGCTCTCTCGCACCAGACTTTGCTCACAGGCCATCAACATATTGTAGTCTTTGAAGGGAGTTGCAATTAAGAACTCAGGACCCCTGGTCCATTATGCTGTTTTACATATTTGCAGTTTTACTCTCTGATTATTCATTCCTAGGTCCATTAATTTAATTCCTTTATCTGAAACCGTGTCCAGGCTCTTCTTCAAGAGCATCTTCGTAAGGAAAAGGGAGGAAGTAAAACATGGAAGACACATTTCCTCACTCTGACTTGGTAGTTTCCATTCCAAGGCATTAAGTCTTATCCTCACCCCATCCTCAGGATCTATACATCTGCCCCAGCCTTCCGTTGGGGACCACCTCAATCATAAGATGATAGCCACATCTGTCTTTGCTGATCTGTCTGACCCTCCACTGATGTTCCACTCTACTAGAGAAAATAAAATAATGGGAGTGAGTGTCTTCTCAGGTTTTAGCCTTCTGCTTATCGTATTGCAGTAAATGATTAAAGGCTTACCTCTTCCATTGTTTGGCTTGTTGCTTTAGTGGGTTATTCTGATATTTGGTAGCACAGCAGGGCTTCTGACAAAATGTAGTGATTAAATAAAATGATAGCTTCAAGTCAAAGCACTTGGCGAGGGCACTGTCTTACTAACACCAGGGCTTTTGATATTTCTCACTTAAGACAAATTGATAAAAGTCCACAAGTATACTTCCACAAATAATTTGGGAATAAATATTATTTTCTATACTTAATAAAATTATCATAATTTTGTCACCATCATTTAAACATTATTGAAACAGATCTAAGAAAGTTTGCAGGAAAGAACTCACTTCTCCAACTGATGCACACATTCATTCATTTACTCATTTATGATCTATTAAACAAAAATTATTAAGAAAATGTATGTGCTTTGGTCTGTGTAAAATTGCACAGAATATGGCTAGCAGAAAGGTGAATAAGACAGGCTCTTGTTTTGAAGAATAGAAATTTGGTGTAAGACATAATTGTAAAAGTATAAAAACATTTGGAGTGCTTGGGTGGCACTGTCAGTTGATCATCTGACATCAGCTCAAGTCATGACCTCCCAGTTGGTGGGTTCGAGCCCTGTGTCAGGCTCTGTGCTCAGAGCCTGGAGCCTGCTTCAGATTCTGTGTCTCCTTCTCTGTTTGGCCCTCCCCAGTTTAAACTCTGTCTCTCAAAAATAAATAAATGTAAAAATTTAAGAAAACTTAAGAAATATATAAAACTTTATTAAAGTTTGAGAAAATTTTACTGGGCCACAGAAAAGTGATAAACTAATTATGTTTGGATGAGTAAGATGTATTTGAGGACATAATACCACCACTTAAACAATGAATAGAGATTTTTATAGACAGAAGTGGCAGATAAAATTTGGAGAATGGAAACAACTTACATAGGAGTATATAAAAAGTCAAATGACTGTGAAAATATACACCATGCCAGTGAATACGGAAAATTCAGTATTGCTTGAAGAAAGGGTGTATTTGGTACAAGACTGGTAAAAAAACATTTTGATAAATCTCAGGTATTAGCTTATGAATTTTAACTTTATCATTTAAGGATAAGATAATATGGATATATGCAAATGAAGGGTTAATATAACAACGATATTTGAGGTTGAGCGTTCTGAGACGCTTGTAGATGATGTATCATAATGAATAAATAAATTATTAAAAATAAAGCCACTTAGGAGTATATATCAATAGTGAAAGCCAGAAAACCAATACTAGTTTTCACCAAAAGGCTTCATTAGCATAACATGTGAAGCTTTTAGAAAAGATAGATGTTTGGGCTCCTATCCAGGCTTTCTGAAACAGAATTTTAGGAGAGGCCTGATTATATATATACATTTAAATTTCCCACAGGTTTATCTAATGTCTATAATCTGTAAAGTATCAATAGAAAATTGTAATGAACACAGAGGACAGAGATAGATTCAAGACATCTTTCTGAACTGGAATTTGTGAGAAATAAGCCCAATGACCCAATCAAAGGAGAGATGCAACGACCCAGAGCAAAATGAGGCCAGGCTTTAATCACCATTTTTGCAAGAGTGGGTGTCTGATGGACAGGCCCACTTGGGCCATTAAGCAGGTAATTTATCTCCTAGCATGAAAGTCCCTCTCCTGATTCCTCATTGGCTGAAGTACTACTGAGGTAATAGCTTTACCCAGACATGCCCATGTAACCCAAAAAGTAGTCTGATTGAAACAAATATACACTTTCTGAGGTGACACAGAAACTTCCAGTCCCTCTTTTGTCTTTTGGGGCATGCTCATTGCAAAGCTTGGAGGAGAAGGACCAGGAAGTGAAGTGTCTAAGGGTCTGGGACTCCATTGCTGGGGGGTGGGGTTTGTACATATTTCCAATAGGTGTAAACCTATTGTTAACTAGACACCACAGGTTTTATTTGGTATTTCTGAAAATAAATCATCTCCTTTACTTCTCACAGAATCAAAATACTTTGATGATGTATTTTGATGGTTGTGATATAATGTATTGACTATGACTAAATAGGTAGTGATGCTATTTGAAAATATTAGAACAGAGGAAGCGAAAACCTTTGAAACAGTCGAGAAGAAATTCAGTTTTCAACATATAAATGTTGATTTTATCAACACAAAAATTATAAATATGTTTAATTCATGTATGGAGTCCTTACTATCCAAGTACATTTACGAAGTTAGAGTTTTAAAAGTGTGTGTGTGTGTGTGTGTGTGTGTAACTTACATATTACTGGTTTTATTGATGTGATATTATAGTTTCCATAATAGTTTGATCAAAATATTTTTTAAATTTTCTTTACTGGGAAATTTTTTTGTTTTTTAATATTTTTATGACTGCATTCATAATCCATTTGAGTACTTTGTGTTAATGGGTAACTGACTTCCAGACTTGATATCCAATGACATGATTCCATTCTGAATCCTCAGGATAATACTGTTTACTGCCAGTAACAGCTGATTAATTTCTTTTATGATGTTTACTGTCATCTCATAAATCTCCTCGGATTTACATGTCTAACCAATTACTTTTTTCTTTTAGCAAGTCATCTAGTTTCTATAAAATTCTTGAAATGGCCTGTTTTTGTTTGCAGTGTGTATTTCTCAAGCTGTGTGTTCACTTTATATTTTAGCTTCACATGATATATGCTTTCTAGAAATTGAAATATTTTCCCAGGAATTGAAATTTTATTAGAAATTTTCATATATTATAGTCAAGAATAATAAAGGTAATTTTTAAATGTACAAAAGCTATTTTGCACTTATAATATATAGTTGTAAAGGTGTTATTATTACTATTATCTAAATATTAATAGGCAATTCTGACGGTTCAATAGTGTGTCTATATTAGTAGCTAATAGCCAGGCAGGTGTTCCAGAGTATGTTTTTCTATTTTATAATTGTAAAGACTCACAATAAGAAGTCACAATAGGAACTTTAGCAAATGCAAATATTCTAGGATTTTATCTTTTAAAATGGTTTCAATCAAACACTCAAAGGGGCTTGGAACTGTTTTGTGTTTTGTACAAAACAACTGCTCATATTTTACTTTTGGGAGACAGAAATTTAAAATGCCCCCCATAATTTCTGCTACTTGTTGTATAAATGCAATATAAACCCATCTTCATGAGTTCTGACAGATCTGTGAGTATGATGAACTAGCACCAATGTGATCTTTCTGCCAATGAGTCTACTTTGATTTAACCAAAATAGCTTATCCTGGTGGGCTTGCTTCAACCAAATGAGCCCTGAAAAAGACTGGGCCCTTTCTGAAGTCAGAGACATTGGAAGCAGAGATGGTCTATGCTGGGGGTCAAGTGACTTAGAACTATAGGGGGCTTCTGGGAGCTGAAAGTGGTTCCTATTCAAAGACAGAAATGGAGAATGACACTCTTAATCTTCTTGGATTGTAAACAAATACAAGAGAGAGAAATCTGCAAAAAGCAAAAAACAAAACAAAACAAACAAACCCGTAAAAAATACATTTGAATTTGAAAGAAGACCTTGAATTCCAGAAAGGAGAATAGTTTCGGTGACACTTTTATTTCAACCTGTGATTTCCAGAGCATAGAGCTCAAATCAGCCAGGCTTGAATTTCTGATCTATAGAGATTGTGAGATAATCAGGGGATATTGTTTTAAGTAGCAAGTATCTAAGTTTGTGGTAATCAGTTAAACAGCACTAAAAAACAAATACTCTACTTTTTTCTGGAAATACAAATATAATTTGAAAGTTATACCAGCATTCTTGAAAATAAAAATGCAAACCCTCAGCCCTGAAATCGTACATTTGTCTCTCATCTCAAAGTATAATCCTGCCATCAAAAGGTATTTTCTTAGTTTTTCTTTGAGTTATTTTATTTCCTGTCCAGTTAATGACATCGTGTTTTAAATTTCTTTTTCTTTCAGGGTCGAATCAGGGTATTCCATTAAAGAGGAAAATAGCCAACAAATAGGTCGAATATATTCAATGAATGAAAAGTGAACTAAAAAATAAATCTTTTAACTTTAATGTTAAAATACTTTCAATACTAAAAATGGAAGGCATTTCTTAAGGATTTATTAACTGTAAAATTCACAAAAATAGTGTTACCTTAGCAACTCATGACACAGAAATTAAGCTGTCAAAATCTCGATCATTCAAAAGGGGTCACTGATCTTTGTGTCAACACAGCAGATGAAAAAGAGCTGTAGTGATGTATTTTGCCAGGTTTTTGAACTCTAATAAACAAGCCAAGCTGTGTTTATGAACTGCCTAAAATAGACAAGTGGAGAATGCAGGGGTACCTCAGTGTGCCGAAGCAGATTTACAGGTAGTTGGGCATTACATACACTGTCAAAGGAGACCTTCTTTATGATCTTTTTATAGAGAGGGATACCTGATATACCATGGAAAGCCAAGAAAGACACCCCTTTTGAATATGCCAAGTCCTGACTTTATCACATTATCTGTCATCAAGAAGAGGCCCATTAGGTCAGTGTTTCCCTTGAGGAACTCTAGGGTACCTTTTGACTTGAAGCTTTGAGTGAAATTGACATAAAATTCTCAAGTCCATAAATATATTAAATAAATATACTACAATTGCCATTTTGCTGAGATAAAAGAAATCAAGAACTAAAAGAAGAATTCTGTAACATTTCTTCAATGCATCCTTGTATGAGTTGCACAGGCTTATGATAGCTTAGTTCTTAATAAACCTTAATAAACCTTAAATTGAAGAATCAGAATATACATTTCACATGTCTTCAGTGAGGCCCAACCTTTGACCATATCATACCACATACAAAATTGTAGTCAAGAAAAGTATGGATGATTAGATCGATTTCTGGTTAGTCATTTGTCTCTCAGAAACATCTTATTTCTTAGGAATCTCTCAACAATATGCTTGAAACAACAGCATTTTGCTAAGAATCTGGATGTCTAATTTTGGTATTAAAGATTACTCAAAGAAAGATTATTTCACTTTCAACTCAATTATGGTTTATTTTGACTGCATTCCTGATTCTGTTTTTAATTTCAGACTTCAAAAGAATGAATATATGGTTGTTCAATTCTATTAGCCCAATGTAGATTAATAATGGCTAAATAATGGGCTCCCAAAGATAGCCACATCCTACTCCCTGGGAGCTGTTAATATGTTTTGATTACATGGCAAAAGGGACTTTATATATGTAATTAAGATGGGAAAATTATTTTTAATTAACTACATTGGCCAAATCTAATTGCACTCTTTAAAATAGAGACATTTTTCCAGATGGAGTTAGAGAGCTGTGGTGGAAGAAGTGGCAGTAGTGACTTGATATATAAGAGGGACCTCATCTGCTCTTGCTGGCTTTGGAGACAAGGAAGGCCATGTGTCAGAGAACACAGGCAGTCCCCACAACTGAAAATGACCCATGAGCCCAGAATCAGAAAGTAAACAGGACCTACAGTTGCATGAATCTGACTTTAGTGAATAATCTGATTATGTACATTATTCTCCAGAACCTCTAGACAAGAACCTAGATCTGTGGACACCTTGATTTTGGTCTTGTGAGACTCTAAGAAGAGAAACCAAGAGATCCTACCAGATTCTGACCTACAGAACCATAAGATAATACATTTCTTTTGTTTTAAGACACTAAATTAGTAGTCATTTTTATGGCACCAATAGAAAATTAATAAGCAGTTTAACAAACTGCTCTATCATAACATTTGGTGCCTGACTCAGTCTAGCCCCAGGTCTATTACTTAATGGTTTACTCTACATTCTTACTATTTTCTGATTCTTTTTGCTCTGGTTCCAAGTGTGTTCAAATGTGTTCCACATTTCCACTCCAACTGGAACTGGAAATCCCACATACTTGAAATTCTGGCAATCACCTTCTCACACTTGGAGAGATTTGGGCAAGTACAGTTTTATAAATGCATACACTGTTGACCATACCTGAAAATCTAAGTGCTTTGATACTTGCCATTGTGCTCACGTTTCCAAACAAAATCTCTCCAGAGCATTCGACAAAACAACAAAATGGACCTGGGCCAGGAGCCAATGCTGGGAGGCCAGCCAGCACTAGATATCCAAAAGGAGTCTGGACTGTGGCCACAAATGGAATGAAACGGCCAGAATACTCTCATATTGTAAGTGGGCAGATTCTATTGTTAGCTTACTTCCTTCCCTGAATCTTGATGAAATGGAGTCCATTTTGATTTGAATGTCCTTTTCATTGACCACAGATGATGTCAGCTGGTGATGGCTGCTTCTTATTTTTTCATTTCCAGAATGTTCCTTGTTGCTGTCTCCTTCTTCTTTTCCCCATATTCCCCTGATTATTGTACAGAAGTGTTTGTGCAAGTATACACACACACACATATATATATATATATATATACAATGTATATTATGCTCTATAATAATATATAACATATTATGTACATCATGTATAATATATATCATGTTGATGTTATCTTGAGATGAATCACATTTAAGCAACTGGGGCTATGTGATATATTAGAGAAGCTATTCTGTAACTTTAATAATATTAATTTTAATATTTTATTTAAGATTATTTTATAAAATTGACATATTTATGGAATGCTCACTATTATAGATGCCAGGGATATAGTTGTCATATTTCTACTTTCATGGAGTTTCAATGAAGGATAAAAGTAGGTATAAAACAAGGAAACATATTTCATAGGCTATTGAGGAAAAATTTCCATTGTTATAGCAACATGTAGAATAATCAAGGTATTCTGAAGCAAGGTAGGCAGAGTGAAGATAAAAATGAAGTAATGAATGAAGTAATACTACTTCAGAATGAAGTAATATGAATCATTGAAACCAAGATATAAAGATTCAATAAGAATTGATTGAGAAAATTCATGGAGAAAGGAATCGCTAAAAAGAAAAAATAATACTATGGAAATCTTAAGATTTGTGCTTTGCACAATCAAAGTAAGTGAAAGTTGATGTGATTGGAGCATAATGAAGGTGGGGGAGAATTGGCAAAGAATGAAAAGTATGTAGGTACTAGATTATAATGGGTATCACAAGAATTATTGAGTTTTATGAACTGTAACCTAAGAGCACTGAATAAATGTTAAAGTGATGTAAGCAAGAAAATGGAAGGATTGGGACACACACACACACACACACACACACACACACACACACACATACAGGTAATGCCTTACCCATATAGATAATTTCCCAATGAAATGCTTGTAGACCTATCTAAGAATAGTGCAGTGTGGTATAGAGGTTTGTAAACTATTTTTAATATTTATAAAATAGTGGTTATAAGATGTTAAAGACTCTCTACACATTACATTCCACTGTTTTGGCAGAAATTCTCATTATAGGAGGTTTATGCTGATCAAAAACTCTGAATACAATATCTCAGATAATCTTTGGGGGAAAATAATTTTTATATAATAATGTTCATGGAAAGAAAATGAATGTGCAAGGTGCTAACAGTGTGAATGTTGGAATGCTATTTTAGTAGTTTTCATTTTGATTTTTTTGTAACTATTGATTATAGTCAATTAAGTCTGATGCTGCTCCCCTTTTGGGACTAGGACAATCTTTTCCTTCTATTTTGTGATAGGACACAGCTATTTGACAAGTTCTTCCAATAGACTGTGAATTGAAATGAGTCCTTTGCCTATGGGAGCATTTAACTCCCGTTTGGGATCCTTTACTGTCTTTGCTGTCATGACACTGCTGGAGAAGGACTGTAGTTGAAGGGTGGAGTCACAGAAAACCAGTGTCCTGTGTACTGGCTCACTACCAGAGCACCTAGAGCCACACTAGTGTCTGGGTGCAAAATAAGCCTTCATCTGAAACCACTAAAATCTGAGGGGCTTGTCTTATAGCAAATAGCTTAGGCTATTCTAATTTATACATTATACATTTGGTTTTATATTTTATTTTAATTTTTAGTAACACTAGCTTTAGTTTAATGGTTCATGTCTGTATTTACCTTTTAATTGAAGAGCTAGTTCTCTATACTTACTCACCATTTTTAATTGCCAAATGACATAAGGACTCACCTGTATTTGTTTTAGCTCCGGTATTAAAACTGGACTTCTTTCAAGAGGTACTCCACTGAAGAAATACCTCTACATGCCATGTTAAAATCAAATTTTTACTGTTTTTTGAAATTTTTATTTTTGAGAGACAGAGAGAGGGCATGACAGGGAGAGAGGGACAGAGATACAGACAGAGAGAGGAGAGAGAGAGAGAGAGAGAGAGAGAGAGAGAGAGAGAGAATTTTAGGCAGGCTTCATGCACAGTGCAAAACCCTATGCAAGACTGGATCACAGGACCCTGAGATCATGACCTGAGCCAAAATCAAGAGTCAGATGTTCAAACGACTGAGCTACTTTGGCGCCCCTAAAGTCATTTTTAAGTGGCTCTGAAATTATTTCTATTTTCCATTTAAGGTTTATAATTGGATAATCATGGAGAAAACCCTCAACTAGTATACATCAAATAAAGATGACAAGTGAAGATGAGGCTGTTAGACCATTAAGATACAGAAAAAAAGTTAATATTCAAGTTACATAGTCATTTAAAGTAAAATATATCACATTCACCATTTCTTTGTTTGTTTTGTTCCTCTGAAAATGTACTGGAGAAACTATTCATTTCAAGAAGTGGTCATTGTTGACTGTCATTCCCTTGGGTTTTGCAACATTTCACCCTCCTGATGAAAATTATTTCTTAATTTATTCATCGAATTCTCTAATTGTGTTTTCAAGGGGTATTCCAAAATGTAGATGTTTTACATTTTTCTATACTCAATTTATGAACCCTTTGTACACTCAAACTAAAAAGAAACTGTCAGTGTTTAATGACATTTCCTTCTTCCCTGAAAATAGGCAAACATTAAGTCATCAAGGTTTTAAGATACATGTTATATAACTCCATGTTTGTATTTCTCATGGCCAGAGCCTTTCGGGTTATCTGTCATTCCTGAAACTTCTCACCCATGTAAGCCAACCTGCCTTAATGGTTTCTATGTTCTTATATATCTTCAAATGACTGAAGATCAGTCTTTACAAATCACTGTTTGGATTATTATAACTTTCTTCCTAATGGCATTTGCTGACTCTCTTTCCTTAGTCTTACTGAGCAAAGTAAAAATATATTATTTCAGTTAAAAATCTCAAAGTTCCAGTCTATTTTTTAAAATACCATTCTTCATTTCAGTCAAAATAAGCCATTTCAGAAAAAAAGTTCTAATTGTCTTCATCCATAGTGAGGCTCCCATGTTTCTCATCTATTTATCTATGTGTCAAGATATGCCTTGTATTTTGTCTTCCATGAAAGTCTACACAAATTCCTAATTATACTATTCTCTTTTATTATATTTAACCTTGAATATCTCTTTCAATAAGCCCCAGACAACTTATAATCTAATATTTCTTTCCTACTGCTAAATATAGTTATTTTCATATTGAAAAAAAATTGTATGAGTGATTTAGGAGCAAATATTTTATATTTTATTTGCATGATTTGAAGAGCACACAATTGTAGTGTCCATTTTATAAACAATAACAGCAACAACAGCAAAAATAAATGCTGTGTTAACCTTCCTTAATGGTTAGAACTGTACCATATCTACTTTCCTGAAAACATTTCGTTTTAAAGAATGTGTGCTTGTCTGTGTGATAGGGACAAAATAATAATTAGCATCTGACAATTCTGCACTGAGACTTGGAGCCTCAAATATGCACTGAAGTAATTTATAAGGCATTTGATAAGGTGAACAGGTGATTAGATGTAGGTTACATCCCAGCATAAAATTTCTCAAATTGTTCTACTAAAATTAAGGCACTGATTGAGAGAGGATTAAGTGGCATTCAAGAACTACTTTGTAATCTGCCAAGTAACACAAGAACTATTTTATTCCTTCATCCTACTTTTAAAAGCTATTTTAAGGAAGAGGTAGTTCACATATCTATTCTATTTTTTTTCTTTGAGTTTTTATTATTATTTAAGCATTATATGCACCTAGAGTAGTCTGGTTATTTATGACTAAAAGATATTTACCACAAATCAAACCAAAAGATAATTATCAGTTAAGACTATACTCAGATTGCTTGTATTCTCAGTATAATATTTAACAATTAAAAATATTTTATCATGGTTTACCACATAATAATGGGGCCATCCAAACTGGATTAATTATTATAAAAATTAGAGTTCATAGTCACAGGATTAAGCCCCAACATTTTAATATAACATGATATGAAGTCTTTCAAAGTTTGCTATTGCTGAATTCCCCAAGTAAATTTTCCATGGGCCCTCTCTCATAGTCTTGAGGATCAGTATACTGCTTTCTCTCTGCATAACCCAGTGTAATTTTTTTTTTGCTTTCCATTTCAAGACCTCAAATAGTTGCATGCACTATTTTCTCTATATGCTGCACCTGAAATGTATTTTATTTATTTATTTTTTTCTATTTAGGAGATCTCATTATGAGAAGTGCCACCAAAATACAGTTAGAGTCATTTATTAGGCTACAAAGTGTTTAGGAAAAGAGAACAGATAGAACTTATATTACCCACCTCTGACAATCCAGAATATGACAAATTGCCAGACACAAAATGAACATTTAATAAACGCTTGTTGGCTGAGTTGATTGATGGGGAAAAAGATGATTTTTATTCAAAACTAGATGTCCAAAAGTCAAAAAGACACAATAAGATATGAGAGATTGCTATTGTCTGTACAGCTGAGAAGAATTAAGAGAATTTTTTTCATTGTGTTTCGTACTTTCTTTTATATATAGCTTTCTTACCTAGAGGTAGAATGACTGTAACATGCTTATCAGTTACTCCATTTAGAGGGTCTCCTTTGACAAGTTTTGGAGAATTTAATGTTTAAATAAAATACTGAACAAATAAATAAAACCAAGGTAACGTTATTATTTGTAGAATATGTTTTAATCACCCGTGTGGTTTTTGAATGAATTATCTTTTTATGTTTTGTTAATTCTTGAAGCCGCAAGTAGTATTCTAACTTCAGAGTCTTAATGTTTATATTTTAATATTATCATCTGTCTTCAGTGTGCTTTCATGAGCTTTACTCTTTTTAATAGGGGCACAATTTGTTCCCTTCAGGGATTCTGGAATATTAAGTGATGACATTTGGTACATCACAGAGATTTTATTATTATTATTTCATGGGTAGCAGTATTTCCTATATTTTCTTTCTATCCATTTGAGTGTGTCCTTTGGAAGGATTTTTCAAATAGGTAAAATATCAGTATAAGTGTGCCAAACATGGTTCTGTTAGGTTTCTGAACCAGCTTATATTCTTTTTTTATCATAAGAATTTTTTAATTGATTAAATATAGTTTATTGTCAAATTGGTTTCCATATAATACTCAGTACTCTTCCCCACAAGTGCCCTCCTCCATTACCACCACCTCTTTTCCCCTCCCCCTCCCTTTCAACCCTCAGTTTGTTTTCTGTATTTAATAGTCTCTCAGGTTTGCCCTCTCTCTCCCCAACTCTCTTTCTCCCTTCTCCTCCCCCTGGTTCTCCATTAGGTTTCTCCTGTTCTCCTGTTAGACCTATGAGTGCAAACATATGGTATTTGTCCTTCTCTGCCTGACTTATTTCGCTTAGCATGACACCCTCGAGGTCCATCCACTTTGCTACAAATGGCCATATTTCATTCTTTCTCATTGCCATGTAGTACTCCATTGTGTATATATACCACGTCTTCTTGATCCACTCATCAGGTAATGGACATTTAGGCTCTTTCCATGTTTTGGCTATTATTGACAGTGCTGCTATGAACATACTTTCAGATCACAATGTTATGAAACTTGAAATCAACTGCAGGAAAAAGTCTGGAAAACCTCCAAACATGTGGGGGATAAAAACCAACCTACTTAAGAATGATTGGGCTAATTAAGCAATTAGAGAAGAAATTAAAAATGAAAGAAATAAAAACAAAAATACAACAATCCACAATTGCTGGGATGCAGCAAAGGCAGTCCTAAGAGGAAAGTATATTGCAATCCAGGACTATTTCAACAAACTAGAAAAAGCACAAATTCAAAATCTAACAGAACACCTAATGGAACTAGAAGGGGAGCAGCAAGAGCACCCCAAACCCAACAGAAGAAAAGAAATAATAGAGATCAGGGCAGAAATAAAAAATATTGCCGGAGCCGCTCTAACTGCCTGCAGTTTGAAGAACTGACGACACCGGGATTCGTTGCAGAGACTTTTATTGGTTCTTTTCTTCCTTCTTCTTCTTTCCTGTGCAAAGCACCCTCCCTTATATATGTACCGTACAGGCTACGCGGCCGCTCATGATTGGCTGACAGCAACAGGGCTAACCAATTTCATGGCTTTGCATTGGTCGTACACTTATCGTGGTATCTGGCTGGGAGGTGGGTACACCAGAGGCAGGCGGGCCATACTTTGTCATGTGCTTGGGCGGAACGCCAATGCGCCATCTTGCCTCCACCTCCCACAAAATATGGAATCCAAAAAAAAACAGTTGAGCAGATCAATGAAATAAATGTTTATTTATTTTTGAGAGAGAAAGAGCGTGAGCAGGGAAGGGGAAGGGAGAGGAGGCACAAAATCTGAAGCAAGCTCCAGACTGAGCTGTCAGTAGGGAGCCCAAGCCGGCTCAAGCTCACTAGCCTCACCAGCTCTGAGATCATCATGACCTGACTTGAAGTCCAACGCTTAAGTACTCAGCCACCCACTGCCCCCCCCCCAGTTTGATTATTCTATCAATCAGGGTCCAATAATGAAAGATAAACCACATGGTAATTTTAATAGAGTAAGTTTATTATAGAATCACTAAATCAGGGTTAAGATGTGGGCCAGTAAGAAGTAAAGAGAAATCAAAAGGATATAGGATGAGTGGATATAACAGACGCCGCACTAATCTTAGAGCTGAGGGGGAGCATCCAAAGAGGAATGTACATCTGTATCTCACAGAACAGCAGCAAAATCATTGTCGGATTGCACTGATGAAACTTGGTCCAATTTGCTCACAGTCTAAATGCTTGAGAAAGCTGTTTATGGAAGGACATTTGGTTAGAAGACCTTTAGTGGGTCTGTAGAAGCTTGGTCCTGGAAATGTCACCCACATTTCAGGAGCCTGGCACTGGCAAAACCAATGAACTATAAGAAGTTGACTCACAGAAGCTACCTGTGGTGTAGAAAAAAGCCTGAAGCCAAAGAACCTGTCAGGAGCCTAACTCCAGAAAACCTGCCCATCCAGCAGGAGCCAGATGCTGGAAAGGCCATGCCGCCGTACGAGCTGGTAAAGCGGAATAGACCACAACAGAAAAGAAAATCTCCCACCTTGCTGTTTCTCTCTATGGCTTTGCACAGGCTAACCTCACTCCAGTTGGCAAAGGACAAATAATAACAGAGACAGACTCCATTTTCACAGAGCAGGCAATAAAGGGCAAATCTGGAGGTGAGAGGTAATAATCTGATGACCGGCACCTGTGAAATGAAAAGTGAATAAAGGGAGGATAAAAAGAGGGAAAGTTAAAGAGGATGTGCATGACAACTAGAGAAGTTATCTGTGTGTTTGCTTTATAGGAATCAAAGTGCTTAAGCAGAGGAAAGGAATAAGAGAAGAAAGGAAGGTAAGTGTCATGCAGTCGAAAATAAATGCCTGAAATCATAAATGCAACAGCAGGGGAAGATATCATGAACAAGATTTTAAAAGTTATACACATTGGTCTTGTGTTAGTAATACAACAATACAGTGGCCCTAGTTACAAGATTGTTTTTCATGGTTCTGTATCTGTATTCTTCTTAAAGCTACAAATTTATAGTAGCTTAAGATTTTAGGTAGGAAAAATATAGAGAAGTTACGCCACAACACCAATATAGACTTAAAAAAATGTAGTCTTTAAAAACCTAAATATGTTTATTAGATACCTAATTAGCACATAAAGTTCACAGGCAACCTTTCACAGGTTTAGGAATGTGCAACATTAGATTTCGTTTCTTCCAAGTAATATATATATATATATGTATATATATAAACATACTTATTTAAATAACTAAATAATCAGGGCTATCAGATCTTAAATGTGACTCATTTCTCTGAAATATGTGAAAAGCTATGTACTGAAAAAAATAAATTTTTATTATTTTTTAATTTTTTAAACATTTCTATTTATTATTCAGAGACAGAGAGAGACTGAACATGAGCATGGGAGGATTAGAGAAGGGGAGACATAGAAACTGAAGGAGGCTCCAGGCTCTGAGCTGTCAGCATAGAGCCTGACACGGGGCTCGAATTCACAAACTGTGAAATCATGACCTGAGCTGAAGTCAGATGCTTAACAGACTGAGTCACTCAGGCCCCCCATAAGTTTTCTTTTTAATGGACAAATAACACATGGATGTTTAAACAGGAATTATGTAGTATTGAATCACACTCAATATATGATCATTAATAAAGCAAAATTATAGGACCTGTAACTTGGCAAGAACATTTCTTCTAAAAATCTAACAAGAAGGGTTTAAAGAGTTATTGGGATTTCCCTTCAACCATGTTAATGCATGCCTTAAATAAATAATTTATTCCTGACAATTCTTATCAACAAAGTTATACCTTCCACAAAATGGATATACGTTTTGTTATTGATTAAGTGGAAATGCAAACAAGTCTAAATTTAATCGCAATCATCTATATTTTCATTTTGTGCTTTTTCTTCTCACCATGTAGATTGTTTCCAATTGAATCCTCATCTAAAAGGAGAATGTATCAAGGGTATCTGCATGAAAAAAACCAAAGAAGCATTTTAATGATATTTAATGTTTGGTATTTATGTTATATAAGTTAAATATTTGAAAAAATTAAAAAATAAAATGTATTTGTAGCTATATTTATAAGTTACTAGTGGTTAGAACATTGTACTACTCACTGATATATTTATAGAAACTACCAATAAAGTAATAATTTAATTATCTAATAAAGGAATCAAAGTGTAGTTTCTGCTGTGAACTAATAAATGCAGAGTGTGTTATTTGGGAACAAAACATTGGTTTGATCAATGTTAGGTCATTGAAATAGTTCACTAACAACCAATACTTTAGTAAAATAAATAATAAAATTATAGTAGTAAAAAATAAAATATTTTGCTTTGAATCTTTTATACATGCATAAACTACAACTATAAGTATTTATACTAAGAAATTGAAAATAAATAGAAAAGTAATAATAAGACTAAAACAGTTATATTTGATTTTTTAGCTTATATTATTCAGATAGTTTACTCAGTTACATAAAACGTGGTGTTTGGCATGTCCCTATAAGAGGGATTTGAGCTGAAACAGAAATATCATTTGCTACTGATAGTGATGAGTTGGTCTCTCTCTGAGTCACAATCTCCACTGACTTCAGAAATATAATTTTGTTGAAGCAGAACAAAGTTGTTTTTGTCCTTACCTGACAAGAAAATGTAAGTACTGTTTTTGTCACCAATATAAATCGAGCTGCCCCAATTACAAGCACATGGTCATTTTCCATTTGTTGCAAAACTAATGTGGTCTATTATTGCAATGTATTACTTGAAATGTACCAACATATGTATCCTGTGATTATTTGCCATCTACATGTTGGTATCCAAACTATCAGTCATTTTGTATTTTATTCTTTTAGTGCTCTTTTCTGATTCCATGCTTAGATTTACGGTAAAGTGTTCATCAATCAAAATGGCATTGCTTTTAGTCACATTTACGGGGGAAAATGGTTTAATTTAATCAACAAATGCACATGTTCCACTTCTGTATATAAAACTACAGGCCCCATTGCAATTTTAAAATCGGAGAGTTTACTTTAGGGGTTTTCAGAAGACTACCATTATTTATACAAATGCATTTGAATGTTGTAGCAAATTAACACTTGAAATGAAAAGAAGACTTCTCAAGGATCTTCTAGAAATTTAGTATGCCAATACTTGTACAGCTGCTACTTAGGGCTGTCCTCAAATAGTAGTCTGCTTGACTGTTGGTGCCATTTGGATTTGCTTAACTATTATTTCCCCTTAGCCAAAGGCATAGAATGTAGAAAATCTATACCTAAGGACTTTGGCAGAAGCTTAGCTATTTATCATTTGCGTGAGGATCAAGCAAGCCAGGTGTACTGCTTATTTTAATGAAGTCAATATAGAGAAGGGAGTTCGGAATAACAACATAAAGCATTATTCACTTATTTTTCCTCTTGTTTGCACTTGCAAGAATGTTGCAAAAGAGCTTTGGCTTTAATTCATTTTCACAAATGCTCACAATAGAGAAACCACTTCCATTTACGTACCACTTACACAACAAATATGTGTGTGTGTGTGTGTGTATTTAATATAAAGCTTCTATTAAGAAATTGCTGTATTTTCTTTTTAGCATTATTTTATTTTATTTTTATATAGTTTATTGTCAAGTTGTTTCCATATTACAGCCAGTGCTCCCCTACAAATGCCTTCCTTCTCCCCCTCCCGCTTCAGCCCTCAGTTTGTTTTCAGTATGCAAAAGTCTCTCATGATTTGCCTCCCTTCCACTCCCTAACTTCCCCCCCACCATCTTCCCCTCCCCAGGGTCCTCTGTTAGGTTTCTCCTATTAGACCTATGAGTCAAAACATGGAATCTGTCCTTCTCTTCCTGACTTATTTTGCTTAGCAGAACACCCTCGAGGTCCATCCACTTTGCTATGAATGGCCATAAGAAATTCCCATATTTTCTTATGCCTGAGATCGCAAGACAAAAAGAAGAAAAGAGATGATTTACGTCTCAAGACAATCTAAACAGACTGTGTATTTGAGTAAGGAATCAGTGATCTGAAGGTAATTTCAAAGCCCCTTGTCTTCTTTTATGTATACAATGTTTGGCACAAACCTCGTTCCTCCAAATACTCCTAAACTCCAATATTAAGGATGAAATATTTTGAAAGTTATGGTTAAGCTTCAAGACGATGAGCAATAATGCTGGTTAAGATCAAGCTGACCAGTCTGACACTGAAACAATGTGTGGCAGTAGTAATGGCGACAGTACATATGAGAAAGCGATGGCATTCTGTAGAAAACAGATACAACTTTAACACCTAGCACCCACCTGTGCTCCTCAACCTTACTATTTGGGAATGTCTAGTGATTACTACTCCTACCTTGTGCATTGGATTTTAGAATAATAAGAGAGGACTTCAACAATTTATTCGATTGGTAAAAATACTATAAAGGATATGCAGTAGCCCACACTTATCCACAGTTTTGCTTTCCATGATTTCAGTTTCCTGTATCGGTTGCTCTCTGGAAGCAGACAATCCTCTGACATACAGCAGAAGGTCATAGTGGCTTAACTCTCCACCAAATGACTCCTTTAGTCCCTCCACTCCATTTCGTCATGTAGGCATTTTATCATCTCACGTCATCACAGAAACAAGAAGGGTGATACAGTATAGGATATTGTGAGAGAAAGAGTGGGAGAGAAAACCACACTTACATACGTTTTATTGTAGCATATTGTGGTTAATTGTTCCATTTGATTATTACTTGTTAATCTCTTACTATGCCTCATTCATCAGTTAAACTTTACCATATATATGTATATACAGAAAAATCACAGTATCACAGTAGAGTTCTCTACTACCTATGGTTTCAAGCATCAGCTGGGGTCTTGGAATATATCCCATATGGGTAAGGGAGAGATGACTGTATTTTCTCCTATTCCCACAAATTCAGCTGCTTCTTTGGTGTGTTCCAAAATAGTAGACTTTTGACTCCATGCTTTGGGGTCAACAATTCTGAAAGCATATATGGTAAAGAAGAATATTATCCCTCTATCTATTCAGGTAGATTATCGTGACTTCCTTTGCCAGACTGTGGTCTAGACACCATTAAAGCTTAGAATCTAATAGGAAAATATTGAGAGACATTAGAGATTTTCCAAATTATCCATATTATCTCTCGTGACTTTCAGTAGTGCAGAAAGCTTACAAGTAAAATATCTTTTGGAAAACAAAACAAACAAACAAGCAAAGAAACTAAACCTTGTATTAGAAAAGATAGTTTCATGAGATAATTAGAGCTCAAGATGATAAGATGTTTGAAGCTGTTACCAAACATGGCAAAGTTTTCTCTTAGTTCAGAGCTTCTGCACTACCTACCCCCTCTTAAATTCCTTTCCTGGAGAGTTGCCTGATGAAAAACCTCATTTCTTCAAATGAATTCTCTTCAAATATCACCTTGTCAAAGAAGCCTTTCTATACTTAAAAACTTATGTTTTTACTTTTATTTTTGAGGGATACAAAGTGTGAGTGGGTAAGGGGCAGAGAGAGAGAAACACACAGAATCTGAAACAGGCTCCAGGCTCTGAGCTGTCAGCACAGAGTCTTATGTGGGGCTCAAACTCACAGACAGTGAGATCATGACCGGAGCCGAGTAGGACACTTAACCAACTGAACCACCCAGGTGCCCCCAAAGAAGCCTTTCTTGACTAAAATATACCATCCTATTCAATAGTCTTATCCTGTTAATTTTCCCTCATAGTACTCTTACCATCACCTAGATATGCAAATACTCTCTCATTCACACTCATATTTAACTTTTTAAAAATATTTTATTTTTTTTAAATAGATGGGGGGTGGATAGGGGAGGAGCAGAGAGAGAGGGACACACAGAATCTGAAGCAGGCTCTAGGCTCTGAGATGTCAGCACAAAGCCTAATATGGAGATCAGGACCTGAGCTGAAGTCGGATGCTTAACCCACTGAGCCACGCAGGTGCGCCGTTCACACTCATATTTAAGCATATATCTATCATTATCTGTGTCCCTCCAATAGATTAAAAGTTTGATTATCCCTGAAGCTCTGTCTGTTTCACTATCCCCAGTGTCTAGCACACTTCCTGGTGAGAGAGCTCACAGTCAGTAAATGTTTGCTCTATTTTCTTCCTGAGAAAATAAATTATATCCTTACAATGTATACAGTGTATTACATAAAATTGAGAAATTTTGCCCTTGACTGAGAAATACTATTCAGCTTTACCTATTACAAATCAATAAATTCAGACACATATATCCTTTTCCTAAAAAATACTAAGTAGCTACCATGATGAGTATTGGCTATGAGTACTTTCCCTGCCCACATACACATATGTAAAATTAAGAATGAACACATATAATCCTACTCTTTATTGAAAATTGTAAAATGAATAAAAACAAAAAATCTAATTATTTTCATAAAACTATCCATAATTTGACGTTTTTAGCTGCTTTGTTGTGTTTCTTTCTTGACAGCTTTACTGTGTATAATGGAAACATTATATAATTAAATTATACAGATTTTAAAGTTTCAAGATATGGACACACCTATGATATAACCAACACATTCATGATAATGAATATATCCAATACCCAAAAACAATTTTTTCTCATGGACCTTTATCATTCCTGCCACTAACACTTCCTTTCAACAACCTCCCAAGGCAATCACTGATCTGTTTTCTATATTATAGATTATTTTGTTTTTCTACAATTTTATATATAAGGAAACAAATAATATATATTTTTATGTCTGTTTTTTCCCTTACCCTACTTATTTTTGATTTTCATCATTGTTGAAAGCATCAATTACTTATTCCATTTTATTGCTGGCTATTGTATTATTGTTTGAGTATACAAGTTTATGAATCCATTCCTTTCAACAATGGGTGTTAGATAATTTCCAGTTTTAGGTTGTGCAAATAAAGCTTCTATGAACATTTAAGAACAAGTTTTTGTATAGGCATATGCTTTCACTTCTAGTAACTGAACGCCTGTGAGTAGGATGGTCAGGTCATATACAGAGTATACATTTAACATTTAAAAAGTTGACAGGCTTGTTCCCAAAGGGATTATTCCATTGAAATTCTGTCACCCAGTTAATGGGCATTGCAGTTTCTATCATCCTCACCTACACTTAGTATGATTGGTCTTTTTAATTCTAGCAATTTCAATGAGTGTTCAGCAAGAATCCCACTGAATGCTTTTCCTGCATTCTCCTAATGACTAATGATAGTGAACATTTTTTCTTTTGTCTGCCATACTGATAGAAGTTATTCCACAAAGTGTTTTTTTCAAATTGGGTGCTCCTTTTTCACTGGAATTTTTATTATTGAATTTGAAAGGTCTTATCTATCTATCTATTTATTTACTTATTTTAATTTTTGAGAGACAGAGAAAGAGAGAGCGTGAGCATGGGAAGGGTCAGAGAGAGAGGGAGATACAGAATCTGAAGCAGGCTCCAGGCTGTAAGCTGGCTGTCAGCACAGAGCCCAATGTGGGGCTGGAACCTACGAACCATGAGATCATGACCTGAGCTGAAGCCAGATGCTTCATGGACTGAGCCACCAAGGCACCTCCAAAGGTCTCTAAATATTACAAATGCAAGTCATTTTGCAGGTAAGTGAGCTGTAAGTCATTTCTCCCAGGCTATGGCTTATCTTTTTATTCTTTTATTAATGTCTTTTGAGGATCAGAAGGTTTTAATCATTATTTTTTTTAAAGTTTATTTATTTATCTTAGGGAGAGAGAGAGAGAGAGAGAGAGAGAGAGAGAGAGAGAGAGAAAACAAGTGAGGGGCAGAGAGAGAAAATCCCAAGAAGTCTTTGCACCATCAGCACAAGGACCGACAAGGGGATTCAACTCACAAACTGTGAGACCATGACCTGAGCCAAAATCAAAAGTTGAACACTTAACCAACTGAGCCACCCCAGGCACCCTGGTATTAATCTTTATGACGTCCAATTTATCAATTTGTTCTTTCAAGAAGCATGCTTTTGGTGTCATATGTAAGAAATCTCCGGCTAAATTAAAGTCATAAAAATTTCCCCCAACTGCATCTTCTGCAAGTTTTTTAGTTTTAGATTTTAGTTTTAGGTATGTAACCCATTGTAAGTTTCTTTAAATATGACATAATAAGTGAAACTTAATTTTTTGACTATGGATACCAATTATGCCATACCGGTGTGGAAAGACTGTGTTATCTTCACTGGATGGCATTTGAAATTTTATCATGAATATCATAAATTATGTATCAAAACATTTTTGTATAGTTTTTAACTCTCTATTATGATGAATTAACCTGTTTATTTATCTCGTTGCTAGCATCACATTCTATTGCACTTTTTAGTTTTATAAGTTTTGTAATGTTTCTTTTTCAACTTTCTTCATTTTTTTTAATTTTTTACTATTCAATGCCCTTTGCAATTCCATATGAATTTCAGAATCACTTTGCTACTATAGTAAAAAAAATGCTAGGACTTTTATTAGGATGTATTGAATCTATAAATTGATTTGGAGAGAATAAAGGTGTTAATAATATTGAGTCTTCTGAACTGTGAACAGAGCACTGCATTTAGGTCTTATTTAAGTTTTCCAACAAAGTTTTGTAGTTTTCTAATAACATATCTTTTATTACATTTATCTCTAAGTGTTTATTATATCTATCATGCATTTAAATGTGTTTTTTGAAATTTTATTATTGATTCTAATACATGCAAATAATTTTGCATCTCAGTCTAGTACCCCATAGCCTTGTGCAATTCTCTTATCACTAATATTTTAGGAGATGCAATTGTATACTTCACATAAATGACCATGTTGTCTGCAATTTAAGAGTCTTACCTCTTCCTTTACAATTTAAATGTTTTTTTCTTTTTCTTGCCTTATTGTGCTGCCTACCTCTTTCAGGATGACATTTAATCTAAGTGATGAGAAAAGAGATACATGTGTTTTTTCTAATCATAAGAGAAAAAGTCTTCAGTCATTAACCATTAAGTAGAATATTAGTTACATACTTTTTCATAGATACTCTTTATTGAGTGTAAAATCTTTTCTCCATTTCTACACTGCTGACAGTCTTTACATGAAACAGATGTTAATTTTTGCTCAATGGTTTTTCTGCATCTATTGAGATGATTTTATGACTCTCTATTTTAGTTTATTATGGTGAATTGCATTGATTAGTGTTTTGAATGTTAAACAAATCTTTAATATCTAGGATAAAATTAACTTTGTAATTAAGCGTTATTATTTTCACATATTATTGTTATCCAATTTGTTAATCTTTCTTTCTTTTTAAAGTATTTCTGTGCTTATCTTTATAAGCTATACTGATCTGTGATATTATTATCCTATCATATCTCGTGAAATTTGGATATAAGAATAGTGTTAGCCTTTTTGAAGGTCCTGGGACATAGCACCATATTTTTATTTCTCTGGAACATATATGTTATATTTGTGTCCTTTCTTTGTAAAGCATTATGCATAATCTATCAGGGAGGCCATCTGGGTTTTGAGGTATGTGTGTGAGTGTGTTTGTGTGGGAAGGTTTTTAAGTACAAATTCAGTATCTTTAAATTTTAATATGTCTTTTCAGAATATTCATTTTTAGTTTTTAAGTTAATTTATTTGTTTTGGGGGAGCGGGATGGAGAGGCAAGGAAAAAGGGAGAGGGAAAACCCCAAGCAGCCCAGTGTTGTCAGTAGGGAGCCCAAACCCATGAACTGTGGGAGACTTAACCAATTCAGTCAGCTAGGCACCCTTAGCTCTTCTTTTGTGAGCTTTGATAGTATGTGTCTTTCAAGGAATTTGGTCTTTTTTTTTTTTCTGAATTTGCTAAATTTGTTAGCCTGAAGTCATTTGCAACATCCCCTTATTATACTATTATTATCTATGTAATTTATAGAGATTTCATTAGTTTTATTTATATTCTCCTTTTTGTTTCTGTTTTCATAATTTCTACTCTTTTTTTTTTTTAACTTAGTTTGGGTTTAATTTACTGTTAGTTTCTTCAGATGGGAGCAATTGAGAGCTGAGATAATTAATTGAGTCCATGCTGCTTTTCTATATAGAATTTTATTACAGCAATTACAGTACTTGTGGGGACAAGTACTTCTTTAACAGAATCTCACAAAATTTAATATGTTGTATTGTCATTTTTATTCCATTAAAAATCTGTTCTATTTCCTTCGTTTGATTGTTAGTTATAACTCTTAGTTTTCTTTTTTTAAATTTTTTTAATGTTTTATTTATTTTTGATATAGAGAGAGACAGAGCATGAGAGGGGGAGGGGCAGAAAGAGAAGGAGACACAGAACCGGAAGCAGGCTCCAGGCTCCGAGCTAGGTGTCAGCACAGAGCCTGACACTAGGCTCGAACCCACGAGTGTGAGATCTGACCTGAGCCGAAGTCGGATGTTTAACCGACGGAGCCACCCAGGCGCCCCAACTCTTAGTTTTCTAAGTTTAGTGGTTAAACTTTGGAGTTTATAGTGTTCATCTTTAATTTATGATAATTTACTTTCATGTGATAGCATACCATTTCACTTATAAAAAACATGCAACATACTTCTCTATCTTATGTTTTTTTCTATTTTCATCAAACATTCTGACATAAGTTAAATAGCTCAAACTGAGTTTTTATCATATTGATCAAATGAAGAAAATGATACATTATTATATTTTAGTTATTATGTTATGTTTTATTACGTTCAAAGAACCAATTATCTTTTAAAATTAAAAGTCCATAAAGTTACATTTCTTTTTGTTGCTCTGTTTATAATTCTACTTGTCATTATTCCTCTGTCTGAAGAACTTTGACATTTCTTGAATTAATTATACTTGTATATCTCTTATGACGAAATATGGCCATTTGTAGCAAGGTGGATGGACCTCGAGGGTGTCATGCTAAGTGAAATAAGTCAGGCGGATAAGGACAGATACCATGTTTGCACTCATAGGTCTAACAGAACAGGAGAAACTTAATAGAGGACCATGGAGAGAGGAAGGGGGAAAGAGAGTTGGGGAGAGAGAGGGACCCAAAACCTGAGAGACTATTGAATACTGAAAACAGAGGGTTGAAGGGGGAGATGGAGGGGGAAAAGAGGTGGCAGTAATGGAGGAGAGCACTTGTGGGGAAGAGACTGGGTGTTATATGGAAACCAAATTGACAATAAACCATTTAAAAATATATATATACTTGTGATGAAACCCTTCAGCTTTTATAGTTCTCAAAACCTTAGTCCTCAATTTTTTGAAAGGTATTTTCTCTTGGTATAGACTTCTAGGTTGATAGTTTCTTTCTTCTCTTTTCTCAGTACTTTAAAGATGTTGTTCTACTGACTTCTGTGTTGATTGAATTGTGTAAATCTGCTTTCTTAGGTACATAATATGTTTTTATTTTGTTTTGTTTAGCTTAGTTTTGTTTTGTTTTACTTTGGGTTCCTCGTAAGATTTTTCTTCTTATCATTGATTTTGAGAAATTTGATTATGATATGTGTTGGTGAATATTTTTTGTTGTTTCACATGCTTAGATTTTGTTGTGTTTTTGGTTCTTATATAAGTATACAGTTTTTAGTAAATTTGGAAATTTTTCAGACATTTTTTTCAAAAATTTTTGCCCTCCATTTTCTTCTTTGGGTATTTCAGTTATCTATCATTAGGATATTTAACATTATCCCACATTTCAGTGAAGCTTAATTTATTTTTTATTCTTTTTGCTCTCTGTCTCATTTTATAGTGTCTATTGCTGTCTTCAATTTCACTAATATTTTTATCCTGAAATACCTAACCTACACTAAATCCCTTATTTATATTTTTCATCTTATACATTATAATTGCTTCCATTAAAAGTTATCTAATGTTTATACTTACTCTAAATGTTTTAAATATCTAGAATTTATTTATAACAACTGTTTAGATGTATGTTTCTCCTAATTCTATCGTGAGTCATTTTTGAGCTAGTTTAATTTACTTATATTCTCATGGTTGATTTTATTTTCCTGCTTCTTTGAGTGACTGGTAATGTTTAAAAATTCTTTTTATGTTTACTTATTTATTCTGAGAGACAACGACAGAGCATGAGCAGGGGAAGGACGGACAAAGGGTTAGAGAAACAATCCCAAGCAGGCTCCACACTGTCAGTGCAGAGCTCGATGAGGGGCTTGAACCTATGAACAGTAAGATCATGACCTGAGTTGATACCAAGAGTTGGATGCTTAACTGACTGAGCAACCTAGGTGCACCGAGTGACTGGTAATTTTAATTTGATGCCAGACATTATAGGTTTTTCTTTGTTTGGTGTTAGATACTTTTGTATTCCAGTAAAAATTGTTGAGCTTTCTTATGTGATACAGTAAAGTTACCAGGAAGCAAAATTTCATCCTTTATATACACATATGGAATTTGTATCTATATATAATATATACATATTGTATTGAAGATATTGGCAATGCTCAGTCTAGGGCTAATTAGTGCTCACTCCTCAAGCAAGACTTCCCTGACTATTCTCTCTAAGGCCTCATAGATCATGATGTTTCCTACTTTGATTGGTGGGAGTAAGCACTGTATGTCATGTGAAAAGCCAGGGTACTATTCCCTCTAATCTTTATGGATGAATATTTCCTTTAACCAAGTGTTTCACAAAATTGGAAGTATAATTTAATAAGTAAGTACAATGAAATTCATGTATGAAGTGAGAAATTTTTAATAATTTAATCAATTTGGTGCTCTGCCACATCGCAGTTTTAAAAGGATATTTTATTTTGAGTTAATATATCTATATATTATAATGTGTGCAAAGGAACAACTTATAAACTCTTATAAACTACTTATTATTTTTGGTTACATGTAAATTTACTAAGGTTATTATGCAAAGCAGAAGATAAATCTATAAAACCAATCATAGCTTCTTGGATGACAATGTATCATTTGTATATTGCAGCAATGCATAAAATTTCCTTTTATTAGAGAAAACTAAGGTCATATACAATTAGCTATAGTTAGAGAACTGTGTATCAAATCTACAAAATGCAGTTCTTGGTTAGATTGGAAACTTCTTGCCCCACCTCCCTATTAGAAATGTATTATTTTAAAAGTCATAGCTATAAAGAAATAGACACACTAAAATTTTAAAGCTAAAATTATGTACAGCCTCATTTGAGGAAAAAAAAGGAGTGAATAAGAAAATGTTACATCAAAACAAAATCACTGATCCAAATATAGAAGTATAATGAATGTAATTTCTCTTTCTTTAAGAAAATCTTCACCAATAATTTCTTTCCTTTTGCTTTTCAACTTAGTTACTGCTTGCAAAGGCAATGAGTTTTTCACAGAGAAGCATTCTAGTTTCTAATGTAAAAAAGCTGTATTGTATAGTCTACTATAATGATTTTCATTGTATAACCAGATTGTAGTTCAACACTTTATCTTTGATCATAAAACCACAACTATATAATAGAGTACAAATAATGTAAATTAATTTTAATATGCAATTACATGTATAATGGTTCACCGAATAAAAGTTAAGTACAAATTAATGCTGCAGAACATAAAAAAATATTAACATACCACAATGCCTTTACTAATTTCAGCATCATCCCTGTTATTTTTCAAGATAATGATACGTATGAAGGTTCCATTTTGTTTTTCATTTCTCACTCACCCATTATTAGAAAATAAAATGGTTATTTAAAATCTCTGAAGAATAAAATGCATTGTTGATAGAACAAATTCAAACTTCATTACCAACATTTGTCATGATCGCTGGAAAGGTCTAATCACAGATTTCCATTATTATCACCACCCTCATCAGGGAGAGAAATTGCCATCCCAGAGGAGGCTATGAAGAGTAAAACCAGATGATCTGAATGGAGGAAATCTTTTCTGGGGTCAATTTAGTGAGACACCATTAAGGGAATATTCATTATATGGCAGAGACTTCTATGTATCATCTAATTCAATATTCACTAAAGACTAGAATTTAGAATCAGTGCTTGACTCTGAAGTCTGTGGTTCTGTTACTATTACATGAAGCCAAGTGATGGATACTTTTCATACTGCCAGTGGTTGTGAAGTATCTTAATACTTTATAGTGAGTTTTTACTCTACTCTGGGTCCCAGTTTTTCATTAGGGAGTTTAGGTATGAAATGTGATTAATACAACAATAATTTCATCTTGAGTTATTTTGTCATGACTTTACAAAAAAACACTGTCAGAGTGCTACATATGGTGAACAATAATAAGAGTAGTGGCAATAAAAATTTTAAATAATTATTACTTGAATTCAGATTCTTCTAAGTAATTGAATTAATTAGTAAATATTAGGTTTTCAATTACATTTACTTGAGAGTGTGCTTCAGACTCTCTCTGTCCCAGAATACTTTACTTGGTCTTTGGTCCTTTATCAGTTTTTTTGTCTCTATACCTTAATAATCTATAGCATGGAAATGGCATTTTAGAATCATTGTTATTTATATTATCATTATTATTTAATGCATTGACTTATATCTTATATCATATATAAGACTTATATCTTAGTTTTTAATGTGAATGTGAATCAAATGAATATCTTTTATTTTCATCATTAAATGTTCCTAAATTTATGCACAATTTATAGTTATATCATGCATGTTTCTCATTCACTTAGTCATTCTGATATTCACTAATTTATTCAACAAGTAATAATGGAACAACTACTATATAGGAAGGGGTGGGAGACATCCTCCAACTGTGTAGGGCAAGAATGAGATGTACTGAACCTCGGTGATAAATTATTCAAAAGCCCCCAGTAGACTTGAGAGATTAGAACCTCTTCCTCTGCCTGAAAAACCAAGGTTCAAAGCTAACTCGAAACAGTCATATTGCGGTCAAATTTGACATGTGTATAAAGGCTAAAAGTGTTGGGAGTGGGTTTTAACAAAATAGGGATAAACTTCTAATCCTAGATGCTTTCTCATGAATCCTAAAATATAGATACGCTATATATTTATTACACATATTATGTATTATATTTATAATTTATACTATATTCATATTACATATCATATTTATACCTTTATTAACTTTGGAAAATCTAGTCAATGAGCTAGAATTCTTTTTATTTTATTTTTTAAATCACATTAATGGAGTTCTTTTTACTGAAAGTAAGATTTACCAATTGCAACCTGGGGCAAATTATTCAACCTTTCTAGGCTTCAGTTTCTTTATCTTAAACTGAGTATAATAGTATCACATAGTATTTAACCTACGTACACTTGTGTAATTTAAATGAGTTAATTCAAAAAAAGCACATAGAACATTTATTGATTGTGAAAGTGCACCCTAAAAATATTAGCCACTGTAGGTAGTATTAATATAGTCAAGTAGCGGTGAGGTGTTGTTTCAGTGATTAGTCTTTCTTCTTTTTTTTTTTTCAATGATGGGCTTTGTCTTCTTTGTTTATTTTATATTTGTTTAGGAGCATACATGCATCCATATTCTACTCTCCTCCCTGCATGAGTAGTACCTTGTTAATAGTTTTGCAACACCACCAACCCCTCTGCAGTATAATTTTTCAATATGCTGCTGACTTATTAAGAGCCTGTATATGTTCTTTTTAGCACGAGATGTTCATGTGTATATGTGGTGCTGATTTTATTTAAAAATAGTTTGAGGTACCAATTATATAATCAAGGGTCCTTTTACTTTTTGGGTTAAGGTACATTCTGGTTTATTTACAATAACCAGTAGTGTGCCTGAAGGCATCCAACTCTGGTTCTCGGCTCGGGTCTTGATCTCAAGGGTTCCTGAGTTTGATTCCCGCAAAGAGGTTTCCAAAGTCAGTGTGGAGCCTACTTAGGATTTTCTCTCTCTCCCTCTTTCTCTGTCCCTCATCTGCTTGCACTCTCTCAGAATAAATAAATAAACTTAAAAAATAAAAATTAAATAATCAGTGACAGAGGATTTGGCGGTACAGAAACTTAGGGATCAGTCACTAAAGACTTTCTTTTAGTCTTTTACTCAGCATTTCGATATCACTACATTAGTTCATGCCCTTTTCCTCTCCCACATATCTAAGTATCTCTGGATTCTATGCCCGGAATGGGAGAACACATTTGCCTACAATTCTGCATCTGTTAAAAAGGATTCGAGAGTGGTTGTGGTGTTTTAGTTCTTTAGCATAATTGGTATCCAATAACCACTCCAATTCAACTTGTCTTTAGTTGTTCTTTCTTCCTGATTAGTAAGTAGCAATAAATAACACACTGATAACATTTTGAACATACTTATCACACAGAAATAAATGTTGCACTAATTTCTATTATTTTAAGTTTATCTTTGAGATATATATTTGCTTTTATCTTTTTTCTAATTTTTAAATGTTTTATATATTTAAAAGCATGAGCAGGAGTTGGGGAGGGAGATGGAGAGAGGAGAACAGAAGATCTGAAGCAGGCTCTGCACTGACAGCAGCAAGCCCAATACTGGGCTTGAACTCACAAACTGTGAGTTCATGACCTGAGCCAATGTCAGATCTCAACCAACTGAGCCACCCAGGTACCCCTTATATTCACTTTAACCTTATCAGTTTGAGGATAATGGTTAAACCCTAACTTAGTACTTTAATATTTTTAAAAATTTTCTCTTGAAAGAGTGGGAAAAATATATGGCAGGGATTACTTATTTCTCACATTGTAAACATTGCTTTAAATAAGTTATATGTCCTGGCTATGCTTTGATAATTATTTTGATGCTTGCATATTGTATACCTAAATATATGTTTTCTTTTAGATTGCTTGAAAGAAATATTCTTTACAAATTAAAGATATTACTTTTTAGTCTATAACCCCAACTCAAATACAGACACAGGCATTTGAGGAAGTAGCCAATTTTTAAAGATTTGTGTAGAACGATTTTCAGGGTGAACATTATTGAGTCCTTAAGTGAAAACTCTAAGGACTGGAACTACTAATTTTGCTTAGGACAAAATTTAATGTTTCAGGAAGTGTGAATGGGTCTAGGTCTTTATAAAAGAGGGAAACAAAAAAGTTACTTATCACACTAAAAAAAGGGGGGCATGCTTGGTTATAAAAAAAATCACAACTGCATCTTTAAATAAATCTCAATATTTAACTAATTGGCAACAAATACTTATATTGATTATACTATCTTAAAAAAATCATGTCAACTATTAAGAACTTAAAGATAGAACTGACCTTAAAGACTCTACAATATTTGTGGAGACAATATACGTACATGTCAAAATAAATATCTAATCATAGTCAATATATATAGAACCATTTAAATGGTCTCTTACCAAGTGTCTCTTTCAAGTAATGATCATCTTTTATTAGCTACTGTATATCATGAGCTGGGAGGTTTTCTTACTGCTTAATAGTAGAAAGGAAATAATTTATTCTTGTTTCGTCTCAGCATACACACAAGGTGAACAGCCGTCTCTCAAAAATGTCTATTCTATTTTAATCGACCTTTCACCCTTTTAGAAATTGAATCCTTAAATAGACGTTAATGAAGAACTTTTAAAATCATTGTCAAAGTTTAATTTACAATTGATGTTACCTAAATTTTCAATTAACCCATGACACCACACCAACATTACAACTTCACCAGTTTTGCTTAGAGTAAAAACAGAGGTCTGCTTGTTATAAATTGTGTAAAGGAAAACCACAAGACCAAAAAGAAATCACTTACGCCAAGTTCACAAAATCAGGGCTTACTACCTAATCTAATTGTGGCTTCAATCTCCCACCCCTCCACTCCCCCCCTCAAGCCCCCGAAATGTAAATTCCTGTCAAGCCAGGAATTTTCTCATCAGTACCAGTGAGGTAATCCATCATGTTGTCTCTCTCTAGTACCCAAAGGAAGATTAGGTCATTTGGATGATGAACCCTAGTACCCCCTCAGAGATGGTGACCTTGCCTGGGACAATTCTTTTCCTTTGTTAATACTTTTCTTTCCTTACCCTCCTTCCTATGAAAGCCTTCCATTTATTTCAACTCTTAGGAGCTCCTCTCTATCTGCTGGATGGACAGGATGCTGCTCAAATCATGGATCACCTAATTTACGGATCTTCAAATTTACTTGGTAGAATTTTTTTAAGCAAAGTCAATAGAGACATGTATGATCATGAAGAATCTCAGAAAGTGAGAATCATTTCAGAATTATATAAAATAAATGACGATTCTATTTTAACACATAGTATTTTTGACCCCTCACAAATGCAGTTACAAAGTGAAAACAGATTCTATTGCTCATAGTTTAAAGAAAAAGTGAAATTTGTGTTTAATAATTTCACCAAGTCTGAAATAATGAAAACAATACAGAGAACATAATGATCTTCCAACCTCAGTTGGTTGTTACTGGAAACCCAAAGAGCTATTATATGACAGCTGAACCAAGAGGCAAACTAACATATTTTTTCTTTGCAAATATTTGTCTACATTAAATTATGATCCAGAAATTCAACAAAAATGGAAAGATTCTGAATAACTAATCAAACAATAGTTCTCAACATATTTTATACACTTTAAGCTATGGAATTTAGGTGCCTGAGACAGCAGGATTTTAACTTAGAGCTGAGAGAAGAGCTGAGCAGAGGAGGGGTAAGCAGCATACCCAACATTTGTAGATATATATTCAATTAATAGAGAGAGCTATGTTTGAAGATTGCTATATTTGTTATTCCATCAAATTTTAGATAATGATTGCTCAGTTATTTGTAAACAAAATATTTTCTATTTGTAATCCTAATACTAGAAATAAAGTTCAAAGACACTGATGAGCTTGGCTAAAGTTACAATTGCTGAAGATGTTTGTAAATATCTTGGAAAAACTGAATTTCTTCTCACCGCCATTTCATACCTATCTCTAGATTAAAGGTCTATATTGGATTTCAAAGAGCCATCTTACAATGATAGAAAAGATGTTCTTTCTTCTTCTTTGGGCTACTCTTTTGCAAGTGTCTTGGGTTGTGGCATAAACTGCAGCTTCTTCTGGAATCTCCTCTATGACCTCCATTCAGGTATATTTGCCCCTTCCTATTCCTCAAGCTTCTTACTGCCAGCATGTACATTTTTTTTTCACTCAAAACTTAACAAAACAAAACAAAGACATGGGCAAACAAACAAGTAAAAGCATCTGTATCCACAAAATATCTCTTAAACTATTATTTTTTTTCAAGTTGCAGTCAACCTTCTCATTTATTTACTCAGTGTACATTCTCATCATTAGCTCAAGTTTTCTCTTCAACATGCTACAAAGTGGCTTCCATTCAACATCAGCGAAGCTTCTCTGAATGTGTTTAATATCTACATCTATACTATACATCTATATTATATTCATAATAGGCCAATATATAATTAATATACAAATTAGTTAATTAACAATGTTAATATATATAATTAATATATAAACACTAAATTCATTTTTTAGATTAAAAATTCTTTTAAATATTTATTTATTTTTGAAAGATAGAGAGACAGAGCATGAGCAGGACAAGGCCAGAGAGGGAGACCCAGAATCTGAAGCAGGCTTCAGGCTCTGAGCTGTCAGCACAGAGCCGAATGCAGGGCTTGAACTCTGAAACTGCATGACCATAACCTGAGCCAAAGTCAGCTGCTGAACCGACTGAGCCACCGAGGTGCCCTTATTTTTGAATGTTAAAACAGCCTTGCATATCTGGAATTGGATAAATCCACTTAGGATCAGGTACCAACTCAGGAAGTCTTCTCTCAGCACACCTTTCAACATGGTGCTGGTGTCCTTGCTAATACAGTAAAGCAAGAAAAAAACAACAACGAACGCACAAATTGGGAAGAAAGATACATAATTGTCATTGTTCAAAAATGGCCTGAATATCTATGGAGAAAATCTAAAAAATTTTGACAAAAACACTTCTGAAACTAACACCTGATTATAGCGAGGTTGCAGGATACGTGGTTAATGTGGAAAAGCCAATAGGTTTTCTATACTCTAACAATGAATACATGGAATTTGAAACTAAGCACACCATAGTGCTTATTTTACCAGTCCCCCAAATTAGATTAAATACATGCAGTAAAAAATCTAACAAAATATGTATAAGATCTATATAAGGAAAACTACAAAATTCTTTTTTTAATGTTTTATTTATTTTTGAGAGAGAGAGAGAATGTGAGCAGGGAAGGGGCAGAGAGAGAGAGAGACACAGAATCTGAAACAGGTTGTAGGCTCTGAGCTGTCCACACAGAGCCAGACACAAGATTCGAACCCAAAGCCCTGAGTTCATGACCTGAGCCAAAGTCAGACATTCTACCCACTGAGCCATCCAAGTGACCCAGAAAACTACAACATTCTTAAGAATAAAATCAAAGAAGATGCAAGAAAATAGAAAGTTAATGCATACTTTTGGATGGAAAGAATGGAAAGACACAATATTCTCAAATGCCAGTTCTTCTTAACTTGAACTATGGATTCAAGGCATTATCAATTAAATCCTAGCAAGATTTTTTTTAGTGAATATTGACAAGGTGACAGTAAACTTTGTATGGAGAGGGATATGTTTACAAGAATAGGTAGCATAATATTGAAAGAGAAGAACAAAGTTAGCAGACTAATGCTACCTGACCTCACAGTTTTTTATAAACTTAGACAATATATATAATCGAACAGTATAGCATTGGTGAAAGAGTTTACAAACAGACCAATGGGACTGAACAGGGGGCCCAGGAATTTACTTAATGAATTTAATCCACTAATTTTTGATGACGAAATAAAGGAAACATAATGCAGTAAAAGTAGTCTTTACAGTAAATGGTACTAGAACAACTGAACAGACACATGCAAAAAAAATCTCCTCCAGGTATTTTAACACCTGTCACAAGACTTAACTCAAAATAAAATATAGACATAAATGTAAAAGACAAAACTATAAAACTCTTACAAGGTAACAAAAGAAAAAAACCTAGTTGGCAGTGCCTTTTTAAATATAACACCAAAGCCGTGATTTTTTAAAAAATAACTGATTAGCTAGACTTCACTACGATTAAAAATAATATTCTCTGTGGAAGACAACATCAAGAGATGAGAAGAGAAGACGTAGACTGGAAGAAAATATTTCTGAAACATTAATTGGATAAAAGTTTGTTATCCAAAATTTACAAAGAACTCTTAAAATTAACCACCAATAACCCAATTAAAAATGGTCTAAACATTCTAATGGACACCTTACCAAAAATATAGAAATGCAAAATAAGTATATGAGAATGTCATCCACATCATAGGCCATAAGAGAAATACATACAAAAAAAAGAACGAGATACCTCTGCACACATATCATGGAGAATAAAATTCAGAAGCTGACAACAGTAAGGGCTAAGGACGTAGAGCAGCATGAGGTCTCATACATGGCTAGCCATAATACAAAGTGGTACAGTCACTTCGGGAGACAGTTTTGTACTTTCTTACAAAACTAAGTATACCCTTATCCTATGATCTTGTCATTAAACTTTTTATTTAATCAAACAATTTGAAATTTTATGTTCTTACAAAAATCTGTATACATTTGTTTATAGCTTTATTCATAATAGCCAAAACTTGATATTAACCAAGATGTCCTTCAGAATGTAAATAGACAAATACACTGTGGTGAATATAGAGAATGGAATATTAATTAATGCAAAAAATAAGTGAGCTATCAAGGCATGACAAGACATTGTTAAACTTTAAATGCACATTACCAACTGAAAGAAGCCAATTTAGAAGGGCCACAAACTGTATGATTCTAATTATATGACATTCTGAAAAAGCAATATGGTGGGATTAATAAAATGTAGAGTGGTTGGAGGTGTGGAGGATAGAGGAGATGAATAACCAAACCATGTAGGATTTTTAGGGCTTTGAAAATACTCTGTATGATCTTATAATACAGAGTATCTATCATTATATATTGCCCAAACCCATGGACTGTATAACACCAAGAGTAAGTCCTGAGGTAAATAATAAACTTTGGGTGATTATGATGTGTCAATGCAGATTCATCCTTGGTCAAAAATAAATGTGAGTCATGTTGATAATGGGAAAACCTATGCATGTGTAAGGACAATAATATATGAGAAGTCTCTGTATCTCTTCTTCAGTTTTATTCTAAATATAAAACTACTCTGTACAGAAGACCATGGAAGAGAGGAAGGGGAAAAAAAGTTACAAAGAGGGAGGGACGAAAATCATAAGAGACTCTTAAATACTGAGAAACGACTGAGGGTTGATAGGGAGTGGGAGAGAGGGGAAAGTGGGTGATGAGCATTGGAGGATGACACTGGTTGGGATGAGCACTGGGTGTTGTATGGAAACATTTGACAGTAAATTCTATTTTTTTTTAAAAAAGAGCCCCTTCCTAGGGCCACCTGGGTGGCTCAGTCAGTTAACCATCCATCTCAGCTCAGGTCATGATCTTGTGACTTGTGGGTTCAAGCCCTACATTGGGCTCTATCTACACTAACAGCTCAGAGCCTGGAGTCTCCTTTGGATTCTGTGTCTCCTTCTTTGTCTGCCTTCCCCCTGCTCTTTCTCTCTCTCTCCCACTCTCTCTCTCTCTCAAAAATGAATAAACATTTAAAAAAAACCTGCTCTGTACAACAATGAAGTAAAAAAATTACATACATGAAATTTAAACAATTATCTTTTTAAAAAAGTGTATAGACTTCCCAGAGGCCCACATTATTCATCTTTGCCTTATGAAAATGATGAAAATTTCTTGAGGATGTATCATTAAAATAAGAGTGTATAATCCTTTGTTTTTGTACAAATCTGTTTTAATCCACTTCACGTTAATCAGAAGGGAGCAAGCAAGTCTAATGAAAATAGAGTTCTTTATACTTATACTTCAAGATAAAATAAAATAAAACAAAAAAGAAAATAGAATTCTTTGGCAATATGCCATAGGATCTATAAATTCCCAACAAAGATGACCTGTGTCATAAGAGAACTAGGAGGCTTCTATCTTAAAATTCGAGGATATTGTCTTCAAAATTCTCTGCTAAGTAACTATTAATCATTGCCTATAATGGCTCTGGTGATTAATAATTCTTTTATATAATTATAAATTTTATTGTTTATTTAATATAGATAATCTTGAGCCTTGAACTAGAATTTGAAGACTGTAACTAATGGAGAGAGCAAATGATTAATAATAGCAAACTATTGAATTAATGATGATCTGATCTGCAAACATGGTCATACTATATTGTGGGCACATGAAAAGTAGACAGTGAGGGACGCTTGGATGGCACAGTTGGTTAAGTGGCTGACTTTGGCTCAGGTCATGATCTCGTGGTTCGTGAGGTCAGTTGAAGCCCCACATTGGGCTATGTGCTACAGCTCAAAGCCTGGAGACTTCTTCAGATTCTGTGTCTCCTTCTCTCTCTGCCTTTCTCCTGCTCACTCTCTGTCTCTGAAAAATAAGTAAACATTAAAAATTTAAAAAAAAATAAAAAGTAGACAGACAAAAGTTGGCAAAGATTTAGAGAGCATTTCTTGGAGAGAATGGTCAGTTATATAAATCTTGGGCATAAACTAATGTAAAAGGATTTATAGCAACTGCATGTATTTTAATGTCCTAAATCACTGTGGCCAGGTGGTGACTCAGACAGGAAGTGGTGAAGGTAGGTCGAGGGGCAATATCTGGTACATATTGAATGAACAGGGTGATATCCAAACACCCCTGCAAATGTGGCTCTAAAGAGGAAAAACAATTATGTTTTAATGCCATGATGAAAGAAGCTTTTGAAAGGCAACTTTGAGTTTTGTTGGCCAACTTCTATATAATCAATTAGATTGACTTTGTGACAGTCCAAATCAGTCATTACGATGAGTAAAAACAATGAATCGACCCTGCTACAATCCAGTGTTTGGGTCATACAGGCATGAACTATGTTTATATGTCTGAAGTAAATGGATGAATAAACAGCAGTAAGGTCAATATGTTTCACTGGTCTAGGGTGCTTAATTTAGAATCCCAATAGCATCCAAACTGATGTGCTGTGGATCATTAGGACAGCCAATCACAAACTGCTCTAGGAATTAAGCCATAGTGCTGGAACATGTATGAGGGTATACAGTTGAGTAGATCTTGAAAGAGCTTTTGTTTATTTGTGTATGTGTTAATGACTTATTAATCATCCCTTTCTACTATCCATACCCTTTCTTCCCAAACTTGTAATATTTGTCCTAAAATCTTCTATACACTAAATCTCCTATACTACCTAAAAATAGTCCAATATTGGAAAAAATGGTATATCTATTTATAGTCCCCTACGATGCTGTGATATATTTCCTTGATAAATAAAGCAGATTTAGAGATCTGTAAAAATCATGCATTTAATTTAATTCTATTATTTACTCAAAAAATCTTCCTCTATGACACGTAGAGGTTTTAAAAAATATAACTTCTACTCTTTTCCCAGACTATTTCCAAAATCTCTATATTTCTTTAAGAGTAACTTTTATCCATTGCCTCTTTAGGTGTTCTGCTGTATCTCTCTCTTAAAACATCTATCAGAGTCACAAACCATGTTACACCTTTCTGGCATATCATAATGGAGATTGGAATAGTTTGACAAGACCACCCTCTTTCAGGCCGTATGCTATTGTTTCTGAACAAAATTATTTCTTACATTTTTCACAGCCGGTGACTTTTATATGTACACATATATTTGTGCTTACTAGTGTTTCAAGGTTATTCTTTAATAAAAAATAAACTTACCTTGCAAAATTGTGGAGATTCAAGGTCTCACCCCTCCCCCAATGTTTCTGAATATAATTTACATGGCCTTTTTTTTTTGCTTTCTTTCAATCTCGAGCATAGTCATAAATTGTTGCCTGTAAATCCAAGACAGTGAAAATAAATTTATCATACATCAAATTTTATGTTATGAAAAGAATGAATTTATATAGAATTTAGCAGTATGTATGCATGTATATATTTATGTGTACAGGAGCTATATTTACAGGTGATATATCTATATCTGTCATCTATCCATACACACATACACACACACACACATGCATACAGAATGACAGCAGTGACAGTACCCACAGACTACCAGTGATTCTACTGAATACAATTTATTTTTTATTTATTCATTCAACAAATACCATTATACCTCCATCATATTTCTAGGCAATTTTATGACCTACAAGTAGAGAAAAATATAAAACAAATAAAGCCCTTGCCCTAATGGTATTAAATCTTGGTGGAAGAGATAATGAACACTTAATAAAATGTGTAATATGACATCAGATAGCTTTTGAAAAAAAACTATGAAGAGTAACACTAAGAAAAAACTAGAAAGTAGTATCCCATTTTAGATAGTTTGGTGAGGACACTTTCCTCTGATACAGTGAGCTGATTCTTATATATGAATGAAATGAGAAAGAGCCAGAAATCCACGTGGAGAAAATGATCCCACACAGACTTCATTAGGGCTTTGTGTCAGAAAAGTACAAGAGGCACATGTCCAAGGGATAGCAAACATACCACTGTGATGGCAGCATAGTGAACAAAAAGTGGAGTCATTTTTGATGATGGTGGGAAGATAACTAACAATAGAAAAGACTTTGTAAGGCCTGCAAAAATGCAATGTGTATTGGTCAGGTACTACCACAATGATTGTGGGTAACGAACCACCATGAAAACAGAGCTGTGAAAAAATTGACATATATGTTTCCCTTCTACATCTGAAGATTGGCTAGGGTTCACCTGGGCTCATGGACATAGTCCCAAGTGGTGGGTTGGATTCAATATATCCAATATAAAGCCCTCCTCAGGTTATTACATTTCTTTTAAAAATGTTTATTCATATATTTACTCAGAGAGAGCGAGAGGGAGAGAGAGAGAGAGAGGGAGGGAGAGAGAGAAAGCACAGGAAGGGAGGGGCAGAGAGAGAGGGAGATGGACTCCCAAGCAGCCTCCATGTTGTTAGCACAGAGCCTGATGCAGGGCTCCATCTCATGGATATGAAATCATGATCTGAGCTGAAACTGAGTTGGGTTCTTACTTGAATCACCCAGGGGTCCCAGATTATCCCACTTATATTTCCTATTCTGGACCTATCTCTATGTAAAAGTAAATTATTTGTGTTTGTTTTCCTCTTTTCTCCTGGATAAAAACTATTGAAACACTGATAGTAGGTACTTTTTCACTACTGTAGCACTTGTGGGTAAGGCAGTGTGTGGAGCTAAGGAGATACTTAATACCATATTTTCATACTGGAGAGGTTTTTTAATTAAAGCCATTGTTAGGTGGATAGATGACTCTGATGTATTCCTCTGTAATTACCTCTTCAAATTTGCTTATAAACTTGAAAATAAGCATCTTTCTTATGCTTGCCTTGTGTAAACCTGTAGCCCAACCAGAATTAAGTCAATATATAGTGTGACTTAGCTCCTTGCAAGTTTCATCTCCTAGATCAAGGTTTGGCAAACATTTCCTGTAAAATCCCAGATGGCAAATATTTTATTCTTTGCTGTCACAGGTAAGCAACTCTGCCGTTGTCGTACAAAAACTATCATGGAGGATACATAAATGAATGGATGTGGCTGTGTTCCAAAGAATCTTTATTTACAAAAACATGTGGAAGGCCAGATTTAATCTCCTGGTCAGAGTTTGCTGATGCTGATGCTGTTCTAGGAGACACACATATTATTTTTTCCCCTTAGTTTTAATTTGAAATCCAATAATAAGTTAACATACAGGTTATTTTCAGATGTGTAACACCTGGTGCTCATCACAGCAAGTAACACTCCTTAATTTTCATCACCTACTTAACCCAACCATCCCTCGCCCCATTTCCCTCTGGTAACCATTAGTTTGTTCTCTGTAATTAAGAGTCTGTTTCTTGGTTTGCCTCTCACTTGTCCCTCCTATGATCAACTAGAAATGTTTCCTGAGGCAAAGGAAACAAAAGCAAAAATAAACAATGGGATTTCATCCAAATACAAAGCTTCTGCATAGCAAAGGAAACAACAAAACTAAAAGACAACTTACAGAATGAGAGGAGATATTAACAAATACAAGATCAAATAAAGGGTTAGTATACAATATATAAAGAACTTCTAAAACTCAACACCCCCCCAAAATCCAATTAAATGGGCAGAAGACATGAATAGAGATATTTCCAAAAAAGGCAACCAGAAGCCAACAGACATATGAAAAGATACTCAGTATTACTCATCATCAGGGAAATACAAATCAAAATTACAATGGGATAGGACTTCACACCTGTCAGAATGGCTAAAATTAACAATGCATATTACTTATTTTTTATATTATTCCTATTTACCCCTGTAGTATGTTTTCCCATATGAAACAGATGTTGCATCCTGTGGATATAATAAATGAGCTCACATATTTCTGTTTCATAGGGTTCCTCAAAGCTCTTGTAGTGAGTGTTTTCACTGCAGTAGTGAGAAAGTGAGAAAGTCACGTACTACCAGTGTTTCAATATAGTTTTCATCCAGGGGAAAAGAGGAAAACATCTGATTTCTGATTGCTGCTTTATGCCTACTGCCACATCCCTTTTGTAGTGACTAAAGTCCATAGGTGAGAACATCAGTGTCCCAGTGGAAGGTAATATACCCTGATGCCCATTTGGCTTAAATTCTCAGTTTCAATGCAGTGCTGTTCTTGGAATCCTTCATAGGTTAACTTACTCCATGTTCTAACCACAGATAAGGATATCATGACTTTCTTACTGCATTATGTGGTACTCATGTCAGTGTTGCTTATAGTACAGTGTGTCTTAAAGATTTCATCCAAGAAAGTGACTTTTGTTTTTTGTTTTGTTTTGTTTTTGAGCCCCTGAAATAATAACTCTTGGATTAGTCAGGGTTAGAAGCTAATGCAGAGTAACAAAAACAAAACAAAACAAAACTATCTGTTGTGTTCTCTTTAGTCAATTCATTAGATGTGCACAGAGAATGAGCAATGTACCTGCGTTGCACAAAATAAATGATATTGGCAGTTGCTACTGAAAAATTAATCCATGAATTATGCCCAATTATGACAAATTTTAGATATCCTACCCTTCGGTCAGCCACAACTGGTTGGTCATAAGTTTGTTTGCTAAGCTTACAGTTTAGGAGAGGAAAACAGGAAAGGTTTATGGTGGAAGTTTGATTCTCATGTAGTTGCTTCTGTAGGGATGGACTGAGCAATCTTTGTCCTACTCTCCCCTACATTCTCTTTGGAGTCCATGTCTCCACAGATAATTCTCACAGGTACAGGTTATATCCCCGGAAGAAGAAATACCAGATTTGGGGGCAAGTTTGAATCAGAAGAGTTATCCTGAGGACCCTAATATAGCCAAAGAGGACACTACATTCTCCAAATTAACTTTACATATACTTAAACTGATATTTCACATCTATCAGCTGCATTCAGCATTTATATATTATGAGAGGTTCTGAACTTGGATGAAGGCGATCAGGTAATTTATTAACTTTCTTGAACTCTATCATTTATTATCCAAGTACAATGTCTTGATGCAGTTCAAACAGGCATAGGAAAAAAAAGAAAAAAAAGCCCACTATGATTAACTTACAAAGCAAATTTGGCGTCCTGGTAACTGGAAACATCACAAAACCATATGATTACTCCTCTGCATTACATACATAGTTCTTTAAAAATGATTCCAAGAAGCATCTGTATTCATTATAGAGTAACATAAGAAATAAATGCAGAAGATATGCTGAATATTTTTCATTGCATTTGTAGGAGAAATTTCCTTGTCCCAATTGATTTAATAGATTGTGCTACCTTAGGCATAATCCAGCTAGAAATTCCCTAGCTGGTGAAGTTGATATGTGAGCCTTTTAATGTGTTTTCATTTTCTTAAATGTTAGGTGGAGAAACAAATGAGATTGAAAGTAATGAGGCATGGATTCTTTTTTTTTTTTCTTCCTAGCAGAAAGCATTACATTATAAAGGTAATAAACTCTTTTAGGAATAAGGACACCTGTCACAATTGGTGCAAAAAAGAGAGAAGCAAAGTGACTAACATGCTGATAAGTTTTCATTGTTATTATTATGTTGAACCTCTTATTTTCTTTGTCCCATTTTATGTAGTCTGTGAGTATTTTTTGAACTATTTTTTTCTTCCCTCCTAGTCTCAATTTTTGATCTATTTGTTGCACTCTTCAGGAAACCTTGGATCGTGGCATAATTGCATGCCAAGGTCAAAGTCATAGAAGCACAGAGAAAACTAGTATCATGGAAGCAAATGTATTGTGTCTAGATTTCAGGTGACACTCCTAGGTTTGCATTATTTAATGATTCTCTTCAAATTAATTTTTACAGTCAAATATTCTGTTCATGAAGGGTTTCTCCTGTCAAAGAATTTCTTCAATGAATTTTTGTGGAATTTATATTTCAATAAATAAATTTCTGTTTATTAATCTGGTTGGGAAAAAGGAGACATAGGGCTGAAAATAATGTATATGAGTAACTAATATATTGTTAATTAAAATGGCATTTCCTGAATTTAAAGTAAAAATACCACTAACACTTGAATACCTTAGCAGAGAATATTTTATATATTATTCAGATATTATTAATCTTTAAAGTCTAAAGAGATCAGAGGTCTTAAAGTGCTTCAAACAATTATTCTGAAATTTAACACTGTGTGAGATGGTAGACAATTAAAAGTATGTACAATTGGTCTTGGTTGGGGTTCTTAGGTCCAAGCATCTCTTGCAGGCAGTTCTTTTTTTGTAATTCTGTGACAATAATTTATTTACCTGTCCTTTGATTTCCTCTTAAAACATTTAAGGTAAAACGCAGTAAATAAGATAATACCATGGAGATATTTATAGAAATGTTTATTATATTCATTATGTTAATTTATTGAAGATTCCATTTTTTTGTATTTTACAGTGAGGTCAGAATAATTCTTACTTAGATCTTAAGTCCTTTGTGAAGGACAGGAGAGGCCATATGTCAGATTGGGCATATTTTTGCAATAAGTACACTCCCTTTCAGTTATGGAAACAGAAAGTTAGAGTTCAATTACAGCTTTCATGAGGCTCCAGACTGATGCCTGTCATTAAACTAGCTGCATGTAACCATGAGTTTGAAAAAGCATTCATGGTGACACACTGTATCATTAACAAAACAAGTTGGGGAACAGAGGCTATGCCATTATTACATAAGTATCCGTGCAAATGAGATGTTCTGCTCTGTTCAGTGGTGAGATTAATTTTTATTTTCTATTGGGAGATTTTTTTTTTTTTTGCTATCAATACATAGTACAGGAGAAGCAGTCAAATACAGAGACAACTTTAGCATGATGCTAAATTTTAAGTGAAAGAAATTAATCTCTAATTCCAGTTTTCCTGATTATTAATTGATTGATGCTTAATGAACTATCATAACAAACAGAAAAAAAGTATCTGAGTTTGGAGCTTCTACACATAAACCACATAGCATCATAACAAATTAAACTAACATAGTAACACCTATCAGAATGGTTCTAAGTAGTAACTAAGCCGAGAACAGTGTGGGGGGACCTGTATCAGATACTATGTTAAGTTTTAATAAATTATAACATTATTCAAAATTAAGCACTATATCCATGAATTAATTTTTGGTTATTCACTTTTATTGTCTATTTTTATTATTATTATATTATTTATTATAATATATAAATATATTATGCTATATAAATAATTATATTTATTTTATATAAGTACATTATATAAATATATTATATAAATAATTGTTATGTCTATGATTTATTACATTAGTAGTAGTAATAATCTATTATTATTTATTTCTATAAGCATTTATAGGTGCTATTCTTCTTTAAATTTATTTATCCAACTTTCAATAATATGATTATAAATTTGCTGGAATGGCTGCTGCATCAGAATATAGAGTCAGAACAAGGAACACGAGGGATCATTGGATATGTGATTGTCTAAGTTGGCTGCTAATCCGAATTTCAGGGGAGGTTTTTGAGAACATTAACTCCTATGACCACCCTAAGAATTTTTATTCACCGAGACAATAGTACTAAGATAGTAATCAAGTATGCAGCTAGATTTGGGACCTCTTCCAAAGCTCACACAAATCTTGTCTCTAAACTTAAGCGTGTGTGCTTTCTTTTTTTGCCTAAAAGGCAAGCTATTCGCTCATTTTATAAATAGATTCTGACCCACCTGGGTGGGTCAGTTGGTTGAACGACTGACTCTTAATTTTAACCCAGTTATGATCTCACAGTTGTGGGACCCAGCCGTGGATTTGAGCCCCGTGTCAGGCTCAGCACAGAGCACAGACCCGTCTTGGGATTCTCTCTTTCCCTCTATCTCTGCCCTTTCTCTTCTTGTGCTCTCCCTCTCAAAATAAATAAATAAACTTTAAAAAGTAGTATCTTGTCTGGGGAGTTGATAGAAATGAGAAGAAAGCAATGGATCTGCTCCTCTTTCCATGGTCTTGGTTCAATTTCATTCCTTATTTCTTATAAAAAATCAAATTATCAATCAGTTTAACATAAGAAATGTGGAAATAACAAAAATGTACCTAATTTCATCATTTATTTAGTAAACCTCTACTAACACTAGGTATGTTAAAAACCCCGGTGGCATTGAAAGGTAGTAAGAGAGTAACATAGAAACATGGAGAGTGAAATCTTCCTCTGTACCTAGTTTTTCTTTCCTGAATTGTCTAACAGGACTCCAGAGGACCTGTCTGACCCTGCACTCTTGCCAAACCTTGTTTTTCATCTTTCTTTCTTTGCCTGTGCCCTTTTATCTGACCCTGTCACCCAAAATTTCATACTTCTTGAATTTATCAATGATCTCCTCAAGTTATTTCAGTTTAGTGACGTAACAAAGAAACTAGGACTCTACATAAGAGATAAAACCCCACGTTGATGCAAATACAACTCCTGTTTGTGTTTTAAAAGGGG
>NC_043700.1:171106982-171151449 GCF_006229205.1 Suricata suricatta | reverse complement strand
GGGTACTTTCATGCTGGTAATACTCTTTCATCTCCAGACAAGCAAATCCCTTACTGTGATATGTAGTGTCTTGCAATGGATATTTATTGAATTATAAGATTGAGACTTTATTTTGAATTCTTCATTATTATTAACAACTGTAATAGATATTTGGAATGCATTTAATGATATATACATACATACATACATCTATATAATTTTTAAAGTTTATTTTGAGAGAGACAGAGACAGAGAGAGAGAGAGAGAGAGAGAGAGAGAGAGCAAGCACACAAGCAGCAGAGGGGCAGTGAGAGAAGGAGAGAAAGGATCCCAAGCAGACTTCGCACTGTTAGTGTGTATTTGAGGTGGGCCTTGAACTCATGAACTGTGAGATCATGATCTGAGCCTAGATCAAAAGTTTTACTTAACTAACTGAGCCACCCGCGTGCCCTTATATGTATAGTTTTTAAATTAAGCTTCATGCCTAGCGTGGAGCCCAATGCAGGGCTTGAACTTACCACTCTGAGACCAAGACCTGAGCTGAGATCAAGAGTGAGATGCTTAACCAACTGAACAACCTAGGCACCATATGGATATATTTTTGGTGATAAGCCACTCAGCCAATAACAAAACAAAATGCACATCCTCTCATTCATAATTTTAGTGTTGGTTTATGACCTACTGATGCATTTATATTCACCCAAGGTTATGTAAGGTATTTATGGAGTATATATTTATAAACATACATATACTAAAACTATGCCAAAATCGGCTGAATTATATTTCAGGTACAATCAATAAGGAGGTTATAAGTAGAAAGAAAAATAGCATATTATTAACCTAGCTAATAGGCCTTTTTTTCTTTAGATACAGCATTCCTGAAAAATTATTAGAATGTTTAAGTAGGCACTGGATTTTATACTCTATTTGGTAAATACTTTTGATGATACATCAATGATAAGATAAAGTTAATTTGTAATAGATAATACAATGTGCATATGTGCCTTATTTAATCAGATTTTCTGTATATGTGCTTTAATTGCTTTCTGTACTTAAGAACTCTTAGATAATTTCTTAACATATGCGGTCATATTTCTGTCAGCTGTTTCTGAGTTAATTATAGTAAGTTAAGTGGCACCTGAGAGGCACAGTCAGTTAAGCGTCTGACTCTTGATCTTGGCTCAAGTCGTGATCTCACAGTTTGGAGTTCAAGCCCCACGTCAAGCTCTGCACTGATATTGCAGAGCCTGTTTGGGATTCTATCTCTCCTCTCTGACCCTGCCTCGCTTGTGCTCTCTCTCTCTCAAAATAAATATATAAACCTAAAACATTTTTTTTTAATTATAGTAAGCTAAGTGTTAACAGAGTCAACTATGAACTGGCAAGGTTCAAAGAATTCATATTCACAAGTTTATAACTTCAGCAATTTAACCAGACAGGAGAGTTCAATGTTTTGAATCTCTTCTATTGTTCTTGACTTATAGCAAATTCAATGCACATGCTTCAGAATCAAGTTCTCTATACTCATTACTGAAAATGGAGTCTAGGATTTATTCCTGTGCCTTGTCCATTTTCCGAAGTCTCTCTAGTGAGCAGAAGTATTTCAAACAGACAACTTTGCCTGTCTGAACAAGCAGTTGTCTTGTTTATGGAATCACATTAGTTTGCTAGGGCTGCCACAACAAAACCTCACAGGAAGGGGAGCTTGGATATCTAAGATTGACGTGTTGGTAGACTTGATTTCTCCTGAGACCTCTCTCCTTGGCTTACAGACTGCTGCTTTCTCTTTATGATCCTACAGGGCCATTCCTCTGTGAATTCATATATTTGGTGTCACTCCTTTCCTTATAAGGATGCCAGTGCTGTTGGATTAGGGCCCCTTCCTTATGACTTCCTTTAACTTACTTACCTCTGAAAATAGTCACTTTGGGGGTTAGGGCTTCAACATATGGATTTTGAGAGAACATAATTCTTTCCAAAATGCAGTAGATCATGATGAGCACCAATACATTTAGAATAAAGAATATTTTGGAAAACTGTTCTTATCAGAACTGTGTAAAGGACAAACATAAAGCTAAGTAACCTGGATTTGGCATTTCAATCTAGAACTAAGTATGTACCTATTTGCCAACTGAAATTTCTACCTGCTATTCACAGACTTGGAAATCAAATTTCCATGATGGGTCTGGTTCGGGGCTGTAGTATTCCTTGGGAAAGTGTGGGATAAATGGAAGGGAATCATTGTGGTTCATATGGAAAAGATATGCCTGAAAAAGCCCAGTCCCTAGGTATTCTTCTCTCCCTTGACTCATTCCCTGTAAACATGTGGAAATTCTGTGAGCCAATTAGCCATGGCTTTTATCTATTCCTCTTGCATGTACTGACAGTGGTTATGATCTTGGCTGCAATAACATGATACACATTCTGACTAAAGCAATGCTGTAGGAATTGGCCTGTTGTTTTAAGTAAAATTTTTAGTTGTAGATCTAATTACAGCTAAAGACGATTGTGCAATCTAACGTATAAAATCAAAAGCAATGGGCAAAAACTGTTTGAAGAGGACAGAAATGAAGTCTGGTGGGAAGGGGAATGCAAAGTCCTGCCAGCTTCCCTCCAACTTCAGTCCCTGTGTTGGCTTCAGAGACCCAGGGACTCAAACTCAACCCCATTCCTGTAGGATGGGAAAACCACTAGACATAATTAATAGCACCTCCAGTATTTGATACTGATCTCAATACAACTTAACTGTGTTTATAAAAAATATAACAAAGATTTTTCTTTTTTTAAATTGTTTAATTATTTTTTTTTAGCAAAGGCTTTTCAGTGAGAATTCTCATTATCATCCACAGGAGTATAGTCTCTTAATATTAGATTGATTAAAAAATGCATGGGAGAACGTTCTGACCTTTATCTATGTAGCTTTTTTTTCTAGTTCAACTTACTACATCCTCTAAAGCAATGTAGAATTAGTCTAGTAATGATGCTTTGTGACATTTAAAAGGGAATATTTGAAAAAAATCTCACCATTCTTACTGCTTGGGAACCCGTTTTCCTGTGCTCTTTTCATTTTTCACTGAAAGTGTTCTTAGTTCTCTGTTTCTAAATAAAGTTTGGAAGTGCAGTGATTTTGGACTTGTTTTCTCTGTTCCCACACTTATATCATTAAAGATCTCAATCTGGGTGTTGGTAATTACAGTTGGTAAACTATCTCTGGGCTGTGCTACACTTCTGGTTAATCTCGTAAATAATATTCAAAAAAGCACAGAGCACTTAAATACTTCTTATACATGGTGTGAAGACATGAAAGTGTCTTCCTGTTTATGAACCAAGCATCACAACACCACTTAGATATTCTAGGTTAATAATATATTTAAGAAGTATTTTCCAATTTAGTTTGAATAAAATTAGCATATTCCTGGGACACCTGGGTGGCTCAGTCGGTTAAGCATTTGACTCCACTTAGGTCATGATCTCACAGTTTGTGAGTTTGAGCCCCATGTCGGGCTCTATGCTAACAGCTCAGAGCCTGGAGCCTCCTTCAGGTTCTGTATCTTCCCCTCTCTCTGCCCCTCCCAGGCTTATGCTCTGTCTGTCTCTCAATAATAAATAAAAATATTAAAAAAATAAAATCTTAGCATATTCCTTCCAAAACTTTCATCTAATGTTACCACATTTTTGGGCACTTGGCTGGCTCACTTGGTTAAGCATCTGACCTTAGCTTAGATTATGATCTTGTAGTTTTTGGATTTGAGCCCCATATTAGGCTCTTTACTGGCAGTATGGAGCCCACTTCATATCCTCTGTCTGCCCCTTCCCCTCTTGCGCTCTCTGTCTCTGTCTCGGTCTCTCTGTTTCTCTCTCTCTCTCAAAAAATAAACATTAAAAAAAGATGCCACTTTTCCATTAAGGTTTACAACTTTTTTGATCACTCAATATGTGCATTTTTGAAAAGAATATTGGTCTTTCATCCTGTACTATATCTTTTGTTTCTTTAAAACACAACATTGAAGTAACTATTCCATTTGGGATTTAGAATCAAGGAGAAGTTTGTTTATAACATACCAAAAGACTATCTTCTTTCTTCCCTTTGCAAAATTAAGGGTGTAATTTATCTGCTAAATAGCATGATTGATCTTTTCTTACTATGGTCTTGTCTGAGTTAATAAATCAGGACACAGCTACCACCTCCAAATGTTCAATTCTGACCCTACAATTAGCTTTCCACTGACTCTGGTTCCTGATTATCAGCACAAACCTCTATTTTAAGCTATCCCATAATTAGCCAGACAATGCAGTGTCATGTGCTAAAATATCCTAGCTGGTAGAACATTTGCTAACCACTGATCTGTCACATCCCCTGGATGAATCTCATACCCTTGTTTAGATAAGAGGATCATCCGACCTCCTTCCCATTGCATTGATGTTAATGTGGCATTCAGAATTTAAATGTGATGATTAAAAGTTTTTTAAGTTTTTTTTAAATGGCAACTGGCCAAATCCTACCTGCAAAATGTTTGATGGGTCTCTCTTAAGTATGAATAAAATTTTCCAAATGTTACACAATTCTGAAGGTTTTATACCAACACATCATATGGATGGAGTTTTGGTTTTATTATGACAAAAAGAGAAGAACAGAATTGAAACACAGTTCTCTAGCTGAATTGGAGGAAAAGATACTTCGTCATTATTTTTATTGGTATTTCTGTGTTACATCCTTTTCAATTATCTGTAACTTTCTATAAGTATTATTTTTCTCAACTTGAGATCTCAGTATTAGTATCATTTCTTCATTTTATTCTACCTGTATTCATTTATAAGAATGTGTAAGAGTTATATTCTCCATATGTGGTCTTTAGGCAATATTCAAGGGGGAATTATTAGAGGTAGTAGAATTTCAAAGAAGGCTATCTTGTTATTTTTAGTTAAGATGAGTGGGGCACCTGTGTGGTTCAGCCAGTTAAGCACCCTACTTCAGCTCAGGTCATGGTTTCACAGTTTGTGAATTTGAGCCCCGCATCGGGCTCTGTGCTGCCAGCTTGGAGCCTGGAGCCTACTTTGGATTCTGTCTCTCTTACTCTCTGCACCTCCCCTGCTCATGCTCTGTCTCTTTGTCTCCCTCTCTCAAAAATAAGTAAACATTTTTTAAAAAGATGAGAAATAACACACATCTTTTATTAAGTAACATGACTGCCTACAATAAATACATTTTAGTATTAAGGGTCATCTCAAGTTTACAGGTTATACTGTCATATTACAGTTGTTAAAAAACTAGTAAAAACTATTTATGACCCTTGTCTGATTATATTTGCTATTCATTCATTTATTTGATTTTTGTATTCTAAGATAACATACAATATAATTGATCTTGTATTTTTCTGCGTTTTATTTTTGTTTATGTTTTTGAAGACTGATTGCTTTTTGACTGAGAAAGCAGAGCAAAGTCTATTGGCAATTGACAGGGGAACACCGGGATAAATGGGATGACAACAGAAGATAAACTTTCTCTTCATATTATTCCATTTGCTAAAGTTGAATGAAGAGCGATCAAAACCTTAACCATGAGGGCTAAAATTGCGATAGTTATATAAGACAAAAATACCATATAAGTGTTCATGCCTTTGGGTTAGTTAAAAATGTCCCAGACTGGGTGAAATACTAACCATTAAAACCAAAATTGATTCATTCAGACTTCATCTAAATTAGAAACTTTGACCTCAAAAGTCATCATTAAGAAAATGGTAATACTGTATTATGGAATTGAAACTTGTTAAGAAAGCAGATCTTAACTTTTCTCACCAAAAAAGAGAGAAAGGTAACTATGTGAAGTGATTAATGTGTTAATTAACTTGATGGTGAGAATCATTTCACAATGCTTACATATATCAAATCATAAAGTTTAACATTTTAAATATATCACAATTGTATTTGTTAACTATGCTTCAATTAAAAAGATAAAAAAAAAGAAATTGAAAACCCAAATTACACATTTGGAGAAAATACTCAATACAAACAGATGACAAACAAGTTATATTTAGAATATGTAAAGATTACTTAAAAATTAATAATAAGTTTTCAAAAAATCTAGTTTAAGAAAAACAAGCAAATGGGGGCTGCTGAGCGGTTCAGTCTGTTAAGCATCTGACTCTTGATTTCACCTCAGGTCATTATCTCATGGTTCATGGGATTGAGCCTCACATCTGGGTCTGTGCTGATAGCATAGAGACTGTTTGGAATTCTCTCTCTCCCTCTCTTGTTGCCCCTTCCCCGCTCTCTCTCTCTTTCTCTCAAAATAAAGAAATAAACATTAAAAAATAAAAAGCAAATGTTTTCAAAAGAATGTTCACAGTTGAAGATTCAATAAAGACCTAGAATTATATTAAAAGGTATTCATCACCATTGACCATAAGGAAAGTACAAGATAAAACCACAATGTGCCACCTCTTAAACAAACTAAAATATCTAAAATTAAAAACAAAGAACATCCCAAATATCAGTGAGGGTACAGAATACCTGAAATGACATACGTCTGGCAGGAGTATTAAATTATATAATAATTTGAGAAAAGGATATGAGATTCCTTATGAAGTTAAACATACTATACCATATAGCAATTGCAATTTTAGGTATTTATTCCAAGATAAAACATATGTCCACACAAAGACTTATGTGCAGATATTTATAGCAGCTTTATTTATAATAGGCCCAAACTGGAGACAATTCAAATGTCCACCACAAAAAAAAAGTTAAAGGAATTTGTCTAGATAGAAACATCCAGGAACTTTCTAAGGTGATAAATAATATTTCATATTTTGAGTGGGGCAATGGTCACCTGGAATTACATATTTATTAAAACTCACCAAACTCACATTTAAAATCTGTGCATTTAATTGTGAATAGCTTTTATTTTGTGTAAATCTTAGGTCATGTAAATATTACCTCAATTAAAATAGTCAATCATCACAGTATACTAATAGAATAAAAATAAAAACCATAATTTTCTCATGGATTTAAAGAACCAATCACAAAAGCAACATCCATTCTTGGACTTAATATCTGATAGTTTAATTCTCCATCAATATCATGAAAAAATAAGCAAGACTGTTCTGAATATTAAGAAAGTCGTGGGAAAACTAATACCTAGGTGACAGCCAGTACTCAGGAACCTAAGTATTATTGCTATATATTATCACTTTGTAATGAAGTAAGTTGAAAGTGGGATTTACTTCTATCACAGTAAAATGTAGTTTTCTCTTGTTCAAAGGATGAAAAGAAACCCACCATGGTAAAAAGTAAAATAGCTGAGAATGTTACCATGCTTTACAAGTCTTTTGGTGGATTGATCCATAAAATATGACATTCCTTCTCTTTGCAAAAGTTGTATTATCATTGCCAGAAACATCATGAGAAAAAAAAAACAAGGTTAAATATGTATGTGTCTCAGTATATGAGACTGTGAAAGCCTCAGAAAGTGATTTTATATATATGTCTGTCTGTGTGTATATATATACATATAGTGTATGTCTGTATATATATATATACATATATATATACATATAGTGTCATCTTCAAAAAATATTTTTAAAAACTGTAAAAAAAAACAAGACAAAACAAAACCCAATGTAAATGTTAGAATACCTAATAAAGAACAACTGACTGAAGGAAAGCAGCATCTTACTCACCTCCTCTTGCTGTTTTCTCCTCCCCCACCGCCCTGGCAACCGCCTTTCCACTGTCTTATTCTGTGAGTTTGACGATTTTAGAATCATTATACAAGTGGTATCATGTAGTAGTGTGTGTCCTTCTGTGTCTGATTTCAGTCAGCATAATGTCCTTCAGGATCACCCATGTTATTGCTTGCTAATGACAGGATTTCCTGTGTGTGTGTGTGTGTGTGTGTGTGTGTGTGTGTGTGTGTGTATGTGTGATGTGCATATTAAATAATGTTTTATTCTGGTACCAATATCTTTATCCTTTCAAGTCATCCACAGGTGTTTAAGTTGCACTTAGGAGTGAAGTGACACCTCATTGTTGTTGTTCTTTAGTTTCTTTCTTTCTTTCTTTCTTTCTTTCTTTCTTTCTTTCTTTCTTTCTTTCTTTCTTTCTCTTTCTTTCTTTCTCTTTCTTTCTTTCTTTCTTTCTTTCTTTCTTTCTTTCTTTCTTTCTTTCTCTCTTTCTTTTTTTGAGTAACCTCTACACCTAATGTGGGGCTCGAACTCATGACCCCGAGATGAAGGGTTGCATGCTTTTCTGTCTGAGCTGGCCATGCCCCACTCATAGTTGGTTTTGATATGCATTTTTCTAATGATTACTTATGTTAGGCACCTTTTAATGTTTGTGCCAGCCACAAACATTATGTATGTCTTCCTTGGAAAAATGTCTTTTTAGTTTCTTTACCTATATATATATATTTGATAGTATTGAGTAGGGCTTCCAGAAAAAGCATTAAATATATAAACATGTATACCCATACACTTATCATATTGATGGCATTAGAACCTTTTTCTATTTCACTGTGCATAAATGTGGCTATTTATGGTAAAGATTCATCACACAGGAATTCTGAATTATTCCTATTCCTATTCAGTTTCTTTTGTGGCTGCTGCTGTTTTGTCTTGTTTTAACCAAAAATAAGGCTAGAAGTTTCTTTCTCATAGCTGTTCATAGGTTTTGTAACCTGCTTTGGTCTTTAAGAGTTTTTGAGAAAGATGCCTAGCCACCTGTCATCAGGAAAGTAGGAACTTTAGTTCAACTACCACAAGGAGGGTGCCTGGGTGGCTCAGTCAGTTAAGCGTCCAACTCTTGATATTGGCTCAGGTCATAATTTCAGTTTGTGGGATCAAACTTTGCGTAGGGCTCTGCTCTGGCAGTGTAAAGCCTGCTTGGGGTTCTCTCTCTTCCTCTCCCTCTGCCCTTCCCCTGCTTGCACTCACTCTCTCGCTCTCGCTCTCTCTCAAAAAAAACAAGTAGACATTCAAAAAATTTTAAAATAACTTTAAAAAAGAAAACAACCCCAAGAAACTACATTCTGTCAAGAAGTGGAATGAGGTTGGAAGACCTCAAGCTCCAGATAAGAATGCAGCTTGCTGACCCATTGAGTTCAGCCTGTGAAAGTCTGGGCAGAATTCCAGTCAAGTTGTACACAAGCTCCTAACACCTGGAAACTGCAGTGTAGAACATGTGTGCTGTTTTAACCCAGTACATTTATGGTAGTTCTTTGTGCAGTCATACAAGCCTAAAATATAGAGATAAAACTAATCCCGAGAGGGCAGTTCAAGAAAAGTGTTGAAGCAGAACTCCTAAGGAGCTGTGAATCTCAATTGCATCATGAGAGACACAAAGGGGAAGGAACACTTAAAAAAGAGTGAAAAAAAAGAAAAGAAAAGAAAAACATACCAGAGACAATTTCCTTCACTTTGGTAATATCTCTTAGGGCTTGCCCCGTTCTTTCATATAATAATCACTACATCTGTCTTTATTGTCATCTGACAGTTATGTCTTCTGATGGAAGGTAAAAGGAAGAATCTATATAATTAAAAAAAATCTAGTTTTGGGGCATCTGGGTGGCTCAGTCAGGTAGGAATCTGACTTCGGCTCAGGTCATGATCTCACAGTGTGTGAGTTCGAGCCCTGCCATGGACTCTGTGCTGACAGCTCAGAGCCTGGAGCCTGCTTCTGATTCTGTGTCTCCCTCTCTCTCTGCCCCTCCCCCACTCCTAAGAGCATGCGTTTGCTCTCTTGCTCTCTCTCTCTCTCTCTCAAAATAAATAAACATAATGTTTTAAAACATCAAGTTTTATATATGTTTTTATTTAGTCACCAAGAATTTCGACAAGTAATAGCAACAGTGAGCCTCTGTGAATGTTTAAATATCTATTTTCTTGCTTTCATAAATTCCTGTCTGCATTAAAAGTGTAGTTGTAATGTTTGCCTTCAAAAAGCAAGTGCAAAATACATTGTCACAAATATTACTGAATAACTAGATGAGTAGAATATAACACTCTTTGTTGAGGTTTGACTTTGACAAGAGAAACTCGATGAGTTAATATGTTTTTTTTTTTAATATGACCACAACTATCCATTGCATTCTTTTTTGGAAAGCAAGTTACAGGGCTCCTGCATGGCTCAGCCAGTTAAGCGTCGGCTTCCGGCTTCGGCTCAGGTCATAATCTCACAGTTTGTGGGTTTGAGCCCTGCATCAGGCTCTGTGGCTGACAGCTAGCTCAGAGTGTGGAGCCTGCTTCGGATTCAGTGTCTCCCTCTTTCTTTCTCTCTCTCTCTGACCCTTCCCTGCACTATCTCTCTGTCTCTCAAAAATAAATTAAAAAAAAAAGAAAAGCAAGTTACTAGATATCCTATTTTCCTTTGTCAGATGTTACTACTTTCATTTTTATTAAGACTCAGCAGCAATTACTCAGACAACCCAGAATTTAGTAAGCAGGGTACTTTACTCTGTGAAGGTGTTTTGATAAATGATGTATGCAAATTTGCAGCCATACTTCTCCTGGTCACAAATGGACCCTGTCATTGCTCCATGATAAGGTGATCACAGGCTTATAACCACTGTCAGCTAATGGCAGCTTGGTCAAGTTAATGGCCTTTTGCATTTTAGTCTTAAGCATTTCTCTTCCTTCACTACCCAGCAGCCATATGTGGTCACAAATTAGTATGTTCCGATACGCTACATCTGATGTTTCAGTCTCAAGAGGTATGAGGTCAAGATGGTTAACACAGCAATTCATGCTTTGCAGTCTTCATAGAGTATATTCGTATTTCATATGCTGAACCTAATGTTAATGAGTGAGTCTAGAAGCAAAAACCTAGTTATTAAAGCACCAAAGGTTAGGTGAACATGGTTCAGAGTGACACAGTATAGCCTAAAATTACTATACAACACATAACTACTTTTTCTAATATACATCCTCTGGTAAATGAGTACATTATTTGTATGGCAAAAATACATGATTCATTGGATTGTATTCGCTTGGCTTTAAGTAGGTGGACAGTGAATGCTTGCTGGTTAAATTGATGTTTAAAAAATCTTATTTTTTTCAAACCCAAATTACTATCTGACTGATTTTCCTGGTTAGTGATTTTAAGCAACTGAAAAACAGAAAATTTTTTAATCTGTAACTTGTGATAAATATTAAAGATGATAACTGAATCATTTCTAGATAAACTTATAGCGTCTTCTCCTAGATATTTTATCGGTGTCTAGTCCTTCCTTACAGCATGATGCTGAAGCTTGGTTCCTTCTCGACCTTTCTGGGGTTGTTTACCTACACTATCATCTGTGGTGAATCACCTCTCTCTATGAATAGTGCATTTTAGCAGCTAACCTCACCATGTCACTGTATGCTTTTGACCAGCTCTGGTCATACTCTAACGGATATGTGACTTCCAGGGCTCATTTTTTTTCATTTTTGGATCTGGCCATTTCACAAGGTACAAAGGAGAAGCAAGCAAGCAAGAAAATTCATAGCTGTGAGCTCTGTAGATATTAGGGAAAAATAGATCAAAGTTAGATGATTCTGTCACATCATTAGTAAAGAAGTTTCATTTATAATTTCTTCATTTTCAATTTGAGCATTTGGGATATGGTAAAATTGTGTTCACAATATTACTAGGTTGATCAAATAGCTTTTATTAGAAAAAACTGCAAAATTTTACAATAAGACATAACACTGAAAATATGTGCTAATTATAGGATATATCATTTGCCTGATTCTATTTGTAATTTAAGATTGGGTGATCAGAATATACTGCTACAATGAGAAGAACATTACATTATTCAAAATCTTGATGAAGTCAATAAATACAATGTTAACAGATCTTGTGAGCCATAAATGCTCACAACAGCATATTTGAAATGTGGAAATTTTTTCAAACATTTAAATAGAATTTTTATTCTATTTTAATCAATTTCTTCTTCTGTTATTGTAAATGCTGAATAAATAAAGTTTGAACTAACTTTAGAGGGAAGTCCCTATATATAATTCTATTGAATTACACAAAAGACAGAACTGGTAAGAGAATAAGTGGAACCCCATTGCCATGATCTCCTTACATGGCAGTTCTATCCACAAATGTAAATTTTATTCCCTACTGTTCATGTATGCTTCCCAGAAATCTCTGTATTTCCTAAAATGTATATTAAAGCTCTCAAGTATACCAACAATGGCCTTTAAACATTGCAAACTTTGATACAGTGTTTTACTTTTCCAAGTTTCTGAGGAAACAATTTGTCCAGAATCTTTGAAGTCTTTCACCCAACACAAGATTTTCTGAAACAAGATGAGAAAGTCGAATTTGAAATGAGAGGAGAAGATAAACCATTACTAGATTTTCTAGTAACTTTTTCTAGCCTTTAGCTAGTAGAAAATGAGACTTTCTCTGTGTGATGAAAAAGGATCCATGAAAACACAGGTTTAACAAAGAGTTAAAATAATGCATTCTTTTGCTTTGGACTAAAGTGTGTGTCCCACAAAATCTATATGTTGTAGCAGTAATTCCAAACGTGATGGTATTTGGAGTTGGGCCATTGGGAAGCACTGAGATTCAGATGCCTTCATAAAGGTGGAGGCCTCAGTATGGGGTCAGTGCTCATATAAGATGAACAGTCCAAACCTCTCTGTCTTCCATGTCAGCACCTAGCAAGAAGGCAGCTATTTGCAAACCAGGAAAAAGGCTTTCTCCAGGTACCAAATCTGCCAGCTCCTTTATCTTTGTCTTAGACTTTTTTGACTCTAGAATAGGCATAATTGCTTGTTATTTAATCCATCTAATCTGTAGTATTTTTTATAGCAGGAATACACCCCTCTTAGTAGTAATGAAAGGTGTACTATTATGACTATTCACTCATATTATTTTTATAAGTAGCAAATATATTCTGTAATTACTAAACAAAAAATTTACTTTGTTCTCTATGTTTTGCACCTAGTTCATTTAAGTAATATTTGCAAGTTTGATCTTTCTTATCATTCTGAACTTTACCATCATACTCAAGGTCACCAGAGACACAGAACAAATAAATTTTGTCTATTACATAGCGTTTGCTACATGATTTACAATACAGAATTCCTCTCTCTTTCTTCAATAGAAAATATTCAGTTCACTAGTCACCCTTCTGACATCTTTTGGACTAGCTCTGTTTATAGCCATTATATGTTTAGGACTAAACATACATTGATCTTGAAAACGTTTTTAATGATAAAAATAAAATATCAAATTTATGCCACTTTAAATTCTAATGTTCCATGATAATATGACATTCAGAGTGAAAACATCAGGATGAACATTTATCTTTTGTCTTTGTTTTCCACATAACGCCTACTACATTCCCTCACTTTCTTCTCCTACTGACCTATTGTGAAAAGGCCTGTTTTTAGCATGAAATTCTTCAAAAGTATGCTACAAACTCTATCAATAGCTCCAATAATATGCTTTGCTTTTCTTAGAGAAAAACTTAGGCTGTACTCCCAGAGAACACACAAAGAGCTATTATCTGTATAGATTCAAAAGAACTCTTCAAGATAGAGGCAAGAAAAAGACTTTACCAATCTTGACAATCTAGGTCATGAACAGTGTAGTTCAAGGTTTCAAGGTGAAGTGCAGTGGGGTGAGGCGAAGGCTTGAGGAATATAAAATAAACAAAAGAGAAAAGGAAAGTGGAGATAATTGATTCTGACTCCACAGGTTAAGAAAGGTCATTTGAGGAAATTTTATATGTATTCTTGATAAGATACACTAAAGACTGTATTCTTTTTGATGACAGACTGTACTTACAAGTCTTTTCAGATACTCTGAGGTCAACTGTATATTCAGTAAATATTATCTAGGTACTATGACAGATAGTATGCTGTTAAGACATTAAAAACACATTTGAATTCCACCCTCAAAAACTAATAGAGTAGAATTATGATGTACATTAGCCACTAGCTCATGTATTTAATTTAAAATTAAATTAATTGCAATAAAATAAGACTAATAATTTAGTTTATTGTTCAAAATATGTGACTATATCAAGGGCTCAACAATCTCATATGGTTAGAGACTACTGTTTTGATGGCTCAGATTATAGAATATTGCCATTATAGAAGGTTTTATGAGCATCAATGGACTAAAAGACAATGCAAGAATGAAATTAAAATTTTCAGTTGTAATTAACATATCAAAATAGAAACATAGGGCACTTTGGAAACACAGTAAGTCTCAGAAGAATTTAATTAGCCTATGGCTGGTAGGACTATATGAAAATAATATTTAAAAATAAATCTTTAAGAAAATTATGTTTAAGATAAAACTAAAAATTACTAGATTGTATGATTGAAGGGTAAAGATTACATGGAAATATGTTAAAGCCACACTGTCATAGAAAACAGAATATGTGATTCTGTTGTTCCTGGAATCAACAAAGTAAATATAAGAATAGCAAGGAATATTTGAAATCATGTTGGATAATAAAGACAGACTTCAAGCATTTTAAGGTTTATCCCAGAAGTCTTAGAATAACTTTAAAGATTTTAATTAGGGTAATATCTTAAACAGTATTACATCTTTAGAGATATCTCCAACAGCAGAGAATAACTGGAGATAGACAAAAGGTGGACTCAGAGATTATGTAAAAGTTAATTGCTCTCATCCACTTGAGAAATAATGCCCATTTGTCGAAGAAGATGAAAACTGTGGGTAGTGGATTAGTCTGAATGTCCACATTTCATTGAAAATGTGGATTTTGGATATGGGGAGTAGGAAAAACTTTCCAGTTGATCAATAGATTCATGAGTATTTAAGACACGTTTTAGAGTGGCAGGTTACACAGCAATAATTAAATGACGCCATAATTTTGAAACAGGGAACAGCAGATAAACAGTCATTTTTTTAAATAAGAAGATAAAGGTAACTATTAAAATACGTGCACCCTAAGTTTGAAATTTCTTTGAGACTTTGGAATGCATATGTGTTTGATTAGGTGGGTATAAGTATTAAAGATTGGTACAAATGTCTATGCTGAAATATGTCTATATATGTCTATATATGTCTATGCTGAATATTTGAAAGATAGCTCTAGGTAGAAACTAATTAAAAACACTGGAAAGAGACTAAGATTCCCTAGGGAGAAAATGTAGCATGAGAAGAGAGGCAAAATAAAAATCTTGGGTAATTTTAATATTTAATAGAAACTACTATCTTCCTTGGGAGGTCAATATATTTTAGAAATCAGGCCTACTTGAAAAAACTTTTTTCCCATGGAAATATTCATATATCTTAAATCATTATTCAATTCAGTGTGTTTAAATGAAGAAAGGAAGGTTGAAGCTGCAACAAGAATAAGTCAAAGACAAAGAGAACCAATTGAATATTTTTATTCTTCATAAAAATTCTTATCAATGTCAAATTTATAGTGTACTATTCAACTAATTCTAATGTAGCTAATTTCTGCTCAAAAAATACAAAGTTTGTGACTATGTAGCCACAATTTTTCAAGGGGAGAAAAGCAACAGCTTTTATTTTAGCTTTGAATATTTTTTAATTTCCCTCTGATTCTCTTGACCTCTTTTAGCTATCAGAAATTCACGCACTGATAATTAATTTAACAGAAAGAAACTCATGATCTCTGCTTTAATTTCTTAAGCATGCTTTAACTCTGCTTCTTTGTGAGCTGGAAAAAAAGATGACCGTTTTTTGCTAAGATTTACCTTAAAAAATGAAACTGCTAAATACTGATAAGGCACAATTAAAATAAAATATTATTAAATTTTAAATATTCTCAATAACTGGAACTCTTAAAATATGTATTATAAAAGTGAAATATAAATAAAATGCATGCTTTTTATCTATGTATTAATTTAAGCTTTATAAATAACAAACTATATAGGCAAATATATTTTATCTTTCTAAAAGTTCAACATGTCTACAGTGATTTGAAGTTCACTTTAAATACAAAAAGTAAATGTAAGGCTGATGATTTTGTGTCAATTACATAAAATATAATTCAGAAAACCAGAAGTACTACCAAAATTATCTTTAAAATTAAGTCAAGTATGAATATAAAGTAGTAATTAAATAAATCAATCAGTTCAAAATACTAATTCTTCTGAGCAGTGCATGGTACTACACATAGAGCATATGCTAAAAGCTTAAAGATAATGATTTTCTTTTCTCTATAATTCTTGTCTGAGGCACACATATTTGCTTTGGCAAGGTGTCTCAATATCAACATTCCGAAATGAGTTTAAATTTCAACTTTTCAAAACTAATGAAAGATAACAGTTTTCACCCCAATTTCAATTAATTGCACTGTCTTCATATCTGTAATGCCTTCGGCATTATTTATTGTTTGGAAGCCCGGTCTCTCTCAGACCTACCTATCAGAGTTTCTCTCATTCTTCAATGTTTGGCTCAAATTCGTCCTTAGTGAAGTTTTCAAATAATCTTTCTTAGTATCATTATTACTTCCTCCCTATTCCATTGTACATTTTAGTAAGTACTATATTTTAAATTATATCCAAATTTGCTTTTCACTGAATGGTGGTGGGGATACTGATACTGGCCTAGTGTCTTGACAGAAAGATGAATTCAGCTCCCTACAAATTCACCATCTATGGTCATATAAAGTCTCCAGCTGTGATAGTTGCATACAAGAGCTACACGAGACACAGAAGACAGAAGAGCTAACTTTCAAAACTGGAGCCAGAAATTGTTTAAAATAGTACCCACAAAGGATATGACAACCTAATTAACTCTATGTTATGTGTAAAAGCTTTCTATAAAGTTAAATTGCTAGTGGTGAAAAGCAGGCTTTAACCATGTTTAAAGCTTTTAGGAAATACTATGTACAAGAACATTGTCTATTAATATACCTTAGTACTATCTTTGACTTTTACATTCTTTCCTGTATTACAAAGGCTGAAGGTGTTGAAAGCTTGGTTTCTTTTGGTTACTGAAAGATATTGAATGCTCAAGGACAGGCTGAAATAGTTAGAAAAGGATACTCTAGGGGTGTCTGGGTGACTCAGTTGTGTCTCAGATTTAAGCTCCGGTTATGATCTCACAGTTCATGGATTCGAGCCCTGAGTCAGGGTCTCTGCTGTCACCTCAGAGCCTAGAGCCTGCTTTGAATTCTGTATGTGTCTCTCTCTCTCTTTGCCCCTCCTCTGATTATGCTCTCTCAAAAAAAAAATTAAACATTAAAAAAAGAAAGAAAAGGATTCGCTAAAAATTTGGAAGCGAGAAGCCTAAATTTCTATATATTTTTTAATTGTATATACATTCGATATAAATTTTAATTTATGTATTACATATGTTATTTTGAAGTTATATATTTATTTTGAATTTATATATATATACACATCATTAGATATGTATATAGATGTGTAAAATATCAATAACTTGTTCTTTTTCTACCAGGGAATAACAATTCAGTGAGTAAAAGTCTATAACTAAAACCCTTGAATATAGAGCTGGTATCATTTCTAAATTTCTTTAAATCAGAACAAAACCTGTAGAGATTTCTTTTTTAAGTAGCTACTTGTGAAGAATCAATTTTTCTGAATTTTTTGAAGTAGCCAAAGATTATTTCCCTCCCACCTATTTGTAGCTAGAAAATATTCACCTTCATTTGAAGAAGCAGAAAACAAAATACTAATTTATACACATATTTTAATTAAAATATATACTAAATACCTTTACAATCCATTTTAGAAAAAGACAAAGCCAGACAACTAGATAAACTATATAAAACAAAACTATCTCTACTGTATTTTAATAGTAGAATGTAAAGGTATCTCTCCAAGGACAACAAAAAGAGTGAGCCCTGCTTGCTAATGGCCAGCACCTCACCATTCTGGTGCTGCCTCTGAATCAAAAGAAAAGCTAATATATTGACAAACCTAACAAAATTTTGTGAGCATGACTAGATTGATTAAAACTTGTTTTTGAAGGTGCTGACCATATTGGCTTGTTACATGGGGAAAAAATTTGTGGTCACCATATACACATGAACTCCAGTGAATATATTTTAAAGATAAAATATACAACTAATAGAATGGCAAAGTATATTTTTTAAATTTTGTTTTTAAATTTTGATTTCAATTCTAGTTAGTTAACATATGGTTTAACACTGGCTTCAGGAGTAGAAGTTAGTGACTCATCTTTTACATATAACACCCAGTGCTCAACACAACACCATCACCCAGTTCACTCTCCCTTCGATCAACCTTCAGTTTGTCCTCTATAGTTAAGAGTATGTTTCTTGGTTTCTGGTTTTCTTTATTCCTTCAATTGTTTTGTTTCTTAAATTCCACATATGAGGGGAATTCTATGGTATTTGTCTTTTTCTGACTGATCTATTCTTTTTGATATTATGTAAAAGAAGCATATACGCATTTTAAAACAAAGCCCTCAGATCCAGAAGATTATACACAGAAAAAGTAATGTATTTTTAGTTAACTTTACTTAATATAGACCATATTAAAAGATGAGTGGCAAACTATATCTGGTTAAGAAAAATATACACCTTCAATTCAATTAAAACATCTAGGAATTAGTAAACCTAGAGTCAAGGTTTATAAATGGGCAAGGTTATGAAAGGAATCCAAAGCAGTTGACATTTGAAAAATCACTCACCTTCTTTAGAAACAGGAATACAAACGTAAACAACCTACAGTGCTGGAGTCCAGGTCCAGCATCTCCAGGGCTCCCTTAAGGATGGACGGTGTTGGTGAAAGAGAGCAAGGGAGGCTTGTCTTCTTTCTGATCACCAGGCAGGCATCTCTGCACTGACTAGAGTCAGCTTTGTTTATTGAAAAAAATATATGAGATACAAGACAGAAGTGGCAACTGTCTTGGACAATGATTTCTGATGACAAATTCCTTTGGTGTGTAAAAAAATCCCCAGAACATAGATTGGTAGAAGACTCTTGCATAACCTTTATCAATAGTGGTTGAAGTAGGTGACTAGATGTTTATCACATGGAGAAGGAAGGTATCTCTAACATTCAAATAAAAGGCAAATTTTTAGCATAGTAAAGGCAAAAGTTAGTTCTTTTGTGAACAGAGGTCAATAGCCTGTTTTTTGAGGGGAAGAAAAACAGGTTTTTCTCAGGAAATGTAACATTTGCTCCTATAATCATAAAAGAAACTCCTATAACAAATTTTTCCACAAGGTATAATTCACATATTTTTAGCATTAGAAGGCAAGTGACTCCTGATATCCGTCAGTTAGGCACCTTGGGGGTTGGTGCTCAAGTAGAAATTGAGTGAGGGTTGAGTAGGTGTAGACGCTGGTCACCATCTGATAGTGGAAGGCCTTGCAAACCTGCCTTACTTCAGAAATGGCTCCCAGCATCTCCTCCTTTTTCATTATATAAATGAAGGTGCTGTAGCTCAAAGTTTACCTTGTGAAAGCCTCGATTAGTTATTTTAAGGAAACAGGGAACAAGGCACAAAATGAGCCAAACACTCCAGCTACCATGCCAACATTTGTCAGGAATGAGATCTGTCCTTGAGAGTTAAAGAAATTCTGTAACCCTTGCAGAAAGGAGGTTGCAATCTGTGAAGGAGGAATAAAGTTCGCAGTGTTTGTCAATCAGATGTCAAAGAGTGCTGACAGTTTATCTCAGCTCATCAGACAGTGATTCCTCAAGCTTCTGTCATGTGTAGACCAGCCACACATGACCCAGCTCCGGGGTGCAGCTGGAGCAGGGCTGGAGATCTCAGGAACCAGTGTATTTTTGAAGGTCAGTTTAAGCAGGTTGACTGGATCTAGATCACCTCATCCCCATTAACTCAGGAGTGATGGAACCATGGGGTGATGCCTGAAACTTTACGAGCTGAATCCTTTGTTTATTTGTATATCTGTAAAGTCCACCTCTAAGTATTTGAAAGGGGTGACCTCCATCCTTTAAATATCATCCCCACAGAATAACAAGCACAGATTTTATAGACATGAAATACTGTAACAATTTTTGAAGGTTACCTCAAGTTATCTAATTTAGGCAAAAAACAAACATTCAAAGACAATCAGAACTAGAATTTAACATCTATAATGGTGCATTATTGAAACATAGTTTTTCTCTCTAAAAATTGAGACCGATGCATTTGTGGAACAAGTCGAATCTTAACAACCCTGGCCTAATTATTTATACAAGTTCAGTAAGAATAGCAATTGTTCTTGAGAAAACCTCATATCTGCAAAGCTCTTCCCACCATCTCATGTAACATATTCACAGATTTCAGGGACATCTTCCCAGGTAGTGGGGAAGGAGAAAGAGGAAAGAATTCTGCCTACAATATGAATTCTATGCATTTATCCAACTTTAGTATTTACTCTTATGTTTCATTAGCTAATATTTAAGGTAATAAAACTTACTCTCAAATCCCAGCTCCATGCTTTTTTGTATCAGAGATATAATTAGTAAATTACTGCAATAAGATAAGCATGAAATAAAATTAATTATATAATTGCATATTCAAAAGCATTTTGTAGACTTTCTAAAATATACCGAATCAATATTTTGAATCAAATGTGTTCTTTTATTTTTTTATCCCTGCCCCAATCTCCGACAGCCCCCCCGACACCATTGCCTCCCAAACATACACTCTCATACACATAAAACTGGGTTTTATGTGAAGTGCTAATGTATTTTAAGAAGCATTTCCTCAGAGGCTACTTATCAGCATCGAACACTTCTTTCCAAACACACTATGTTTAAAAGTTGAATTAACTGATTGGCTGGCTGGCTGCTGGCCAAAGTTCTTGCTACTCAATTTAATGGCCAGTTTTACTTAATCTTATGAAATGTGTCTAATGTCATTAATCCCTATAATTTATCAGTAATTATTTCTAAATATTTTAGAGGGAAAATATCCCCTCCAAGTGTATGTGTTCAGTAACATTTCTTTTTCAATTTCTAACATTTACTCAGTTAAAGATATTGTGGCACAAGAAAACTAGCCTCTCACCAGGCCCATTTTCCCATCATTTGAGGTATGTAGCTCCACTAACTTGCTTGGTTCATTTCTGCAGTTAACTTTAGTCATTTGTGCCTAAGATCTAACAAAATGATGTGGACCAACATCTAATCTTGATATTGTGCTCATTTCTTTTCTGGGTCTTGATGCAAACCAGCTTGACCAACATGGAAGCCACATGCTGATACTGGCAAAGCCATTAAATAGAGGTTCCCAGCTGCTTTTAATCAGTGCTTACAGGAGAGCCACCTGCTCACTGATCATACCCCACTTGTTTTACCCTTTATATGAACAAAATATTGTATTAAGTGACTGAGAGTTTGTGGTTTATCTGTTGTAACAAGTATTGCAATAATGAGTACAGATAATATCATAAAAGAAACTCAGTCTTGTCCAAGTAATAAACTGACATCTCTTAACAGCAGCCTGCATGTTAAAATTTATGGCCTATGAGGGTGCCTGTGTGACTCAGTCAGTTGAGTGTCTGACTCTTGATTTTGGCTCAGATCATGATCGCAGGGTGATGCGATCTAACCCTATGTTGGTCTCCATGTGGAGCCTGCTTAAGATTCTCTCTGCTGCTCCACCCCCGCTTCTCCCTCCCCACCCCTGTTCCCCCACTCATGCACTCTCTCTCTCTCTCTCTCTCTCTCTCTCTCTCTCGCTCTCTCTCTCTCTCTCTCTCTCTCAAAACCAAAAACAAAACCTTAGGGCCTACAGTATATTAGATCTGGTGCCTATTATTTTCACCTTGAACCAAATCACCTGTAGGTCAGTGGTACCTTCTCCTATGGCTCAGTCAGCACAGATAGAATCCTCTTTTCATTTGGGGGCAAGTTTATCATTTTCACACAGAGATTACAATCATGTGAGTCACTTCAGTAGATTTCCTGTGGGGCTGAAGGTCTCCTTTTCTTTCTTTCAAGAGACGTGTCTTAGGGAGAGAAACAACATCCTTCTATAACTTAAAGAACTGCCTGAGAGCCAAAAGAATTGGATGAAGTGGCACGATTACAAAATAGAAGTAATTTAATTCAACTTTATTCTTTAAATATATATAAATTATCCTTTTTTGTTTGAGGATCCTGGTTTAAGTTGGCACTTCAGTTTTTTTCCTGCAAATCACACAATGACAAGAAGAATAAGAAAATAACAGAAACATTTTTAAGTAAATAGAAGTGACTTTAAATTCCAAATACCATTTTTAAGAGGAAAGAAAGAATAAAAAATTTAAAACAACACACACTGGAAATCAAAGAGCTCTATGTCAGATGAAGCCTAGAAGATGTAAAAACTTTTCCTTGGAGATTTCCTAAAACCCATACTTCTTTATGGTCAGGAGCACAGCCTGAGATTCAAAACCCACGTGTCTTATTTGCAGCAGCAGGAATGAACGTATGTGTTAATCCCAGAAGCTCCCTGGGCTTCTTGTTTCTGAACCAAAGGGTCAGACCCAAGTGAAGATTGACACAGGCAAGTCATAATTCCAGGAATGGTTTGCCTCTGTGGCAATGGAGCCAAAAGGAGACTTGAAATCACAAATATTCTCTAGTTGAATATTGTTGGTAGGGAGAGGAAAGTGATGTCCAACTGGACCTACACACAATTCCATCTTTGAAAAACTCATGTTTCAAAGATAAAAATGGAAATCGATTGTGAGTATATAAAATTGTAATAAAAATTTTAAAAAGATATGGAATTTGAAAAACCAGTTGCAAGTAAATAACACTTTCCAGAAAAAAACAAGATATGTGTGTGTGTGCGTATATATATATATATATATATATATGCGTACATATAACCAATATGCATCTAACTGTATTTGTATTCCTCTCTCTCTCCTCTGTCCATAGTGCAGATAAAATTCTAGATCTAAATATCTATGATCTAAGATGACAATAAAGAAATGGATCAATCGGGTATCTATAATTTTAAGCATATAATAATGTGGAAGCAAGTTTATGTTGCCATAAATTGTCTCCCCTCCAGTAAATGGACTTCACTTTAATGTTATCTATAATTCTGACTTTATTATTTAAAGATGCTCTTTGATTCTGCCATATGATTTGAGAGAATAATTCTCTTTTTATTGTAATTCTTTTGTAAGTTAAATGAGTTACATAAATTCTCTAATAAAAGAAGGACATTTTTGAAACGCTTATATCAAATCTACGGAAACTTGCTTAACCTGGCTTATATTCTTTCATTATTGATTTTCTTAACATCTTGACGTAATGAGAAAATTCAGAAATACAACTGGTGAAACTCTAAATATGAAACAGTCTAACAGTGCTTTGAGGTATTTCACCAAGGTCTGCCTCCTCTCAACCCCAAAAGAAATATAAAAGTGCATTAAAACTGAAGTAACTATGGCTAATACCCGTTAGTTGCAACCTACTTTCACATAGTATTTAGAAGCTGTCCCAGTTAAATCCATCAAAACACAAACCCTGCTAGGACAGGGGAGTTTTGTCCCTAAAGGCCCTCTCTTATAATTGCACACCCACCAGATTTTTAAGTCATATGAAAAGTCAGTATGGAGTCTCTGGGGAAGCTCGTTCTTTCCCAACTTTTCTATTTCTCTATTACTATGTTCACCTCATTTCAACTCTCATTCAAATTTTAACAACTGCAAGAGTAGGCTTATTTCCGAGCCTCTTGACATACATTTTTACCTGGTAGAAGGTTCCAATACCCTCAGGGACCATATCAAAAATGCCCCACTTAAAAAGAATTTGCTGAAGTGCATTTATGAACTCAGTCTCTATGCATTCAGCAGTACAAGTCTATAATTTTCCTCAGATGAAGCTTGGCCTTTGAGCATAGGTATACTTTGTATCAAAGTCATATGCAATTATAAAAATGCATGAAAAAAATCAGCAGCCTTTAGGCAGGTGTTCTGATCATAGAGGTTAAAGAAATACTAACAGATTATTTCTTCCAAGCCCCATCTCCAGTCAGAGATCTATTACGACCACCCAATAGATTATTTTCTCTTTAAAAAATGTCTCCAGACTCTCTATAGAATGATATACAAACACTTAATATCCTAATATATTGCTCATGATGGTAAGGGGAAAAAAAAAAGGATATTTGAAGAAGAAAATGTATGGTTGCTGATTGTACATTTGGATCAGGAAAGTCTTTTACAATGAATAGCAGAGACCATAATTAGTAAAGAAGGGGCAAATTAGGCTTACTATCCTGCAAATGCAGGTAACCACTATGTGGCACATTATAATCCATGAATATTTAATTTCCCTTAGGTATTTCTCTCCTGTAATGTGGCAGAGGGTATATCAAGAAATGACTCTTCTAAAAATGCAAATTCTTCTCTTGAATGTTTAACTCCTTTGTTAATCTGATGAGTGGTTCTTTTTTTCAGTCTTTAGCTATTATCCAAAAAAGAAAAAAAAAAGAAAAAAATCCTGCTGAAAGAAACCAAGCTGAACTTCAATCATAATAGGCTTTAGAAATCCACACTTATGTAGATATTCGCTGATATTTTAATAACAAAACTAAAAATTAATTACTTCAGTTGAAAAACTCCACTAATATTTCAGATTGCCTATGGAAATATAAATTATAAAATTTTGTAGAATGTTACAATGATATGACTGTGGCAAATTTATAGAAGTTACACATTTTTGTCATTCTACCTTAAAATTATGTACAGTAACTATAAGTACACTCTATATTTTTATATCTTTAAAGTTTTTGTGATGAAATCTTACTAGGTATAGTTCTTGCACCTGAATTAGACTCATATATAAAGAATTATGGAGAAAATTTTATGCATAGTATATAAAACAAGACATTATAAGCAATATAAGCCTTGTCACAAAGAAGCTGTTTTACTCATTTTTATAGGTTTTCTATAGACAGACAGAAAACAACAATGACAACAACAACCACTTCCCTGAAATAAAACTCCAAGGGCCCAGAACTAACCAATATTAACATGTTTAGTAGCAGTAACCATATTTTCTGCTAGAGAGTTCAATACAAAGTGCTAATTCTGTCTTTTTTTTAAACTTTTTTTTAATGTTTTATTTATTTTGATACAAAGAGAGACAGAGCATAAGAGGGGGAGGGGCAGAGAGAGAGAAGGAAACACAGAACCGGAAGCAGGCTCCAGGCTCTGAGCTAGCTGTCAGCACAGAGCCTGATGTGGGGCTCGAACCCACAAACATGAGATCTGACCTGAACCGAAGTCGGAGGCTTAACCGACTGAGCCACCCAGGCGCCCCTAATTCTGTCTTTATGTATAACCCAATTATCAAAGTATTCAAATTAACAATTAACATTCACAGTGTAAAATAAATTCTGATAGGTTTCCTGAGGACCTTTGTAAGAAAGAAAACATAGTCCAAGTGCCTACTACAGTGCAAGAAACACACAGATGTGAAATACAAATATGAAAATACTGTGTGACTCAGTTGGTTAAGTGTCTGACTTTGGCCAGGTCATAATTTTGCAGTCCATGGGTTCGAGCCCTGCATCAGGCTCTGTGCTTACACCTCAGAACCTGGAGCCTGCTTCAGATTCTGTGTCTCCCTCTCTCTCTGCCCCTTCCCTGCTCATGTTCATGCTCATGCTCTGTCTCTGCCTCTCTTGAAAATAAATAAACATTAAAAATTTTAAAACATATAAAAACTAAATGGATATGCCTAGTAATATTTTTATATCATCTCAAAATGTCAGCTTACCATGCCTTTATTTTTACTTCAAAAATGTGTCAAACTGTCATTTTGCCAGTCCTAGATGGCCTCCCATTTTGCTCAGATTTCTCTTAAGCTTTCATACTTTTCCTTGATAAATAGGCATGCTTCTTTCATTTGTTTCTGACTATTAAAACCTTGAATTTCTGTGTTTCCTATGGATACAAACCACTTCATAATGCCTCTTTCTTCAATATAAAAAGGTATATGCATATATATAAATGAAAATGTGTTTCAAAAATATTCCAAAAATTCAAAATTTAAAAACCATTGTTTGGTGTATACCTCTGTCTGATGACTTCAGAAAGAATATTTGGAAGACCAGTGATGTCTACAATTTCCTTATTTCAAAATATAAGCCCCAGCTGACTTTCTGCAAATATTTTATTTGTCCTCTATTCTCTTTCTTAATTTAATATTGGAAATATTCATTGATGTCCAGTGTGTGAAGTAATGATATAATCTGGCAAGGGGCATAGTGATGTGAGTTTTTGTTTTCGCTTTCTTCTGGAGTTAATACAGAATATGCCTGCATGGGTTGTGGGATTTGCTATGATATAATACTCAGGAAAACAAAAGGAAACAAATAAAAATAAATCAAATAAAGGGGGTTTTCAAAAATGCCTGAGGAGAATGGTGACAGTTTAAATCAAAATTTCTCAAATCATCGTAAACAAAGTTTAAAAATGAAGGGAAAATATTTTCACTAGAACTGGAAGGCAAAAATACCAAAAACATAAAGACTGCACTCTGAAGGGAAAGAAACACACACACAGACACACACACACACACACACACACACACACACAGGGTGAGGTTGAATAAGAAAGGAAAAATTAAGAATCATGCCAAATACAAAAATTTAAAAAGAACACAAAAATTCAAAATACACTCAATACCTACTTAACTTTTTCTATGCTTCTCCCTAAAAGAGGCATTTAGCAAAGAAATCTAATTTATTAAGCAGATAAAAGAGGATGTTCCACATCCAAGTTATGCACAAAACAGAATCTGTGGATAAAAGAAAACTTTAGATATCAGAAATGTTAAAAAAATGCCCCAAGAACAGAAATTGACCAATGATGAAAGTAAAATTAGAATTGATTGAATTTATAAAAGATTAGAAAACAAAAATTTATATAAAAATGAAAACTGGTTACAAGGTTCCAAGTTGAATGAAAACCTGATGGAGAATATTGTAACAAAACAAAATAAAACAAGAACAAGAAAATAACCAAAAGATTGAAATTGTGAAAAGGAAACTTAAAAATTGCCCAAAAACTCATGGATATACAAGGAAAGATAACTGAAACTACTAGCTTTCAAGAATAATAGTGATTAAAACCACATATTTCAGTGTATAGTTGTTATTTAGGAAAGTAACAGAGAGGCTTATTTATAAATGCTTTTAGAAAAATAAAATAATAAAAAATATTTGAACTAGATTTCCATCTCAAAAGCCACTAAGGAAGCAGAAAGAATGCACATATAAAGACAAAATAGAAATCAGTGGTGTAGAGAACAGAATTGTGTCATAAGACACAATTAAGAAATCAATATTTCACATTTTTAAAAACAGATTGGGGCACCTGAGTGGCTCAGGCGGTTGAGCGTCCTATCTCGGCTTAGGTCATGATCTCACGGCTCATGGGTTCTAGCCCCACATCAAGCTCTGCTCTGTCAGCTCAGAGCCTGGAGCCTGCTTCAGATTCTGTGTCTCCCTCTCTCTGTCCCTCTCTTACTTATGTTCTGTTTCTCCTTGTTTCAATAATAAATAAACATTAAAAAAATTTAAAAACAAAACAAAACAAAAATGGACTAAATATGATACCTGGGAGGTTCAGTTGGTTGAGGGTCCACTCTTGATTTCAGCCCAGGTCATGATCCCAGAGTCATGGAATGGAGCCTTGCATGGAACTCCAGCATGGAGCCTGCTTAAGATTCTCCCTCTCTCTCTCTCTCTCTCTCTCTCTCTCTCTCTCTTTCACACACACACACACACACACACACACACACACACACACACTCACACGCTGTCTCTAAAAACAGACAAACAAAAAGTTGATTAAATAAACACCTTGTAAATCTAATTAATATGAAGAAAGGAAAAATATAATTAACAAAGTAAGATGTATCAAAGGAAATAATTGTTGAATTAAGATATAAAATAAAAAATGCTCAAATGTTATAAACCGTACATAAATTATTCTTATCCTAGGGAAATTGGGTTTATCTTATTAGATACCCAAAGTTCAGACAGACAAATCTCTATAATGAAAATAGAGAACATTAGAAAAAGAGAAAATTATCCACAAAAAGCACAATTCAAAATGGAATGCAAAAAGTCTTCAATTTTTCCCAGAATGGTGATAGCTAATGTTATGTCTCAACTTGACTGGCCCATGAGTGCCCAGATATTTGGTTTTGTGGGTATTTTTTTGTGGGATAAACTGTTATATGGTTGGACTGAACAAAGCATGTTGCTCTCCCTGATATGGGAGTGCCTCTTCCCATCAACTGAAGGCCTAAATAAGCAAAAGGAGTGACCTTCCCTAAGGAAGATAATTTTTTTATGACTACGTCTGAACTGGGATACCAACATTTTTCTTGCTGAAATATCAGCTCCCTTGAGTGTCTAGTTTTTTGCTGCATCCTGCTGATTTGGGGACTTGTCAGCCCCCATAACTGGGTGAGCCAATCCTTTATCAATAAATTTCTTTGTATGTATATATCCTATCAGTTCTGATGCTCTGAAACACTCTAATATAAAAATATAGAAAAGGAAGGAACATTTTTCAAAGACTATTTTTGTGAAGCAAATATAATCTGGGCATCTGATAAAAATATTACAGCAAAAAAGTAAATGACACAATTATAATATTTCCGAATTAAAGGTTAGAGTATTAAATAAAATTTTAGCAAACTAGATCCAAAAGAATCAAGATGGGAAAACAAGGAATAGAGTATGGTTATAACTCAGAATATAACAATAATCCACAAATCCATATTGACAAAAACAAACAGATAAATCATTCTTAGAGTGGTGAGAAATTTACAATAAATGATAGATTGTGAAAATCAATATTTGACATCCATCACAATAATAATTCAAGGGAGATTCATCAATAAACACTAAAACTATTGAGTGAAAGTTTGAAAGGTAATGTGATATTTGCATAGTGTCAGAGTGTCTTTCCTGCAAGGTGCTGATTAATTACAAAAGATAAAATAGAAACTTTACAGGGAATCACTTAGCAGATACTACCTAACCAAATAATAAGGTTAATAGTGCCTGGAAGAGCAATAGGGATTGCATATTACTCTGGGTGTGACACACTGGAGAAACACACACACACGCACACACACACACACACACACACAACTTCTACAGTTTAATTGCTAAAAATACATACTGTGATTCTCATCAGAAACTAATGTTAGGGGTGCCTGGGTGACTCAGTCAGTTAAGCATCCAACTCTTGATTTTGTCTCAGGTCATGATCTCATGGGTTTGTGAGATGGAGCCCAGCATCAGGATTGGGCTGGCAGCTGGGATCCAGCTTGGAATTCTCTCTCTCTTCCCTCTCTGCCCCTCCTCTCTGCTCACACACTCTCTCAAATAAAGTTTTAAAAAAAGTTAAAAAAAAACTAATGCTATAGTTTTCCAAATGAAGGGCAGTCCTCGAAATTAATGCCCTACACTCTTTAAAAATGTCAAGATGATGCTGGAAATATTCCAAATGATAGATGACTAAATCAGTGTAGTCACTGATGACACTGTGACCTTGAATTGATTGTTAAACCAGAAACATCTTATTTTTCTGTAGAGGACAGGTATTATTGGAATAGTAGGAAAATATTATAAGACCCATAGGTTAGAAAATAGCAGAATTTTTAAAATAATTTCTTCATTTTTCTCACTTGATTGTGGATATACAAGAGAATATCCACATTTTTAAGGAACATGTATTAAAATATTTAGATATAGAGTAGCATCATATACTCTCAGATTGCTCAAAAATAATATATATACAAGAAATTATATAACCAATGAAATAAAATGGTTAGCATATGACGAATGAGTGTGAAGTATATATAGAGGACTATATATACTGCAGTACATTTAAAAATTCTCAAAAACTCTGAAATTATTTCTAAATAAAATGTTTAAAATAGAGGTCTCTTTTTAGTTATTAGATTTCCAATTCCTATTTGAAGATTGATTTCAAATATTAGGATTTAAGGTTTGTTTGTTTTTAATTTTTTAAAGGTTTATTCATTTTTCAGAGACAGAGACAGAGCATGAGTGGGGGAGGGACAGAGAAAGAGAGAGATACAGAGTCCAAAGCAGACTTCAGGCTCTGAGCTGTCAGCACAGAGCCTGATGCGAGGTTCAAACTCACAGACCATGAGATCATGACTTGAGCTGAAGTCAGATGCACAAAGGTCTGAGCCACACAGGCACCCCTTATATATTATGATTTATATTTTTCTGATGTAGTATTTCTATTACAGTAGCTCACTTTTCATAGGATTGGAGTGATTTACATTGATACATTGAATTTTTATATAATAAGGTGTGGTGTTACTAAGGTATTAAAATTTCATGATGGTTGAAAATAGTGGCAACAATTTGAATATAATTAACTTCACTTGTAAAAGAAATGAAAGTTATGCAAACCCCATGATTAGAATTTAGTAGAATCACCATGAAGTATAATATGAAAATAAAGATATCAAAATGTGTCCTACCCCTGGAGTTTTCTCCAATGGGTTTTATGCTTGTTATGGAGAAGACACAAGAGTACAGAATGCAAAAAATACTTTCCCCAAAACAATAGTCAAAATTTGTTTTAATTTCCCTGGAATAGGGAGACTAGACTTGTATAGAGGGCTACCAAGAGACAGGACTTTAGAGCAGACATCTCAAATGAAAGTGAACTTTAGAAAAGCACGCCCAATATTCTGCACCTAGCCTCCTTTCCAGTGATTGACTGTTTCTAATGGCACACCTTTAGTTGCCATCCAAACACAAACAAAACAAAGCAAGGCAAAAAAACAGAAAGAAGGAAAAACAAGCAAGAAAGCAAGCAGCTGCTATGGAGCTGAAAACAAAACAAAACAAAATAAAAACAAACAAATAAATCCAAAAAACAAACAAATAAAACAATCTCAACAGCATTTTTTACAAAGGTTAAAAAAATAGAAACATCCAAATATCCATAAACAGTAGGATGGATAAATAAAATATTATGTATATGTATACTGAAAGATCATACAGTAATAAAATAGAACAAACTATCTGCAATAATAGTGATGAATATCATAGATTGTTGAGTGAATAAGGTCAGACATAATGAGAGAATGTGAAATATACCATAAATAGAAAATTCATGAACAGGCAAAATGACCAACGGTGTAAGAAATTAGAATAATTTGTATTTTGGCCAAGAAATAGCTGGGATGGGACACATGTAGTAGGAGGAGGGGGCTGACTGGAGTGTTGGTAATGTTTTGTGTCTTAATCGGGTTGCTCTACTTTAGTCTGGACAGTAGGTGTTCTTCATAAAATGTAATTAAATTGTATACATAGGACCTGTCAGTTTTTGTATGTTCTTATATTCCAACATAAATGTTAAAAACAAATGAAATAAACAACTGTTTCCTAAACAAAATACTATAAAAGGCAAACTTTATTGCTAATTCTATAAAAGAGAACTCTGTGATTAAGACACATTTTTAAATTATTGTCTGCAAAATAATTTCATTAGCTATGAAGTAATGAATTTTACTGGTCATGAAGATATAATGTCCAAAAGTGGCCAATCCTTTGACATAGTAGAGAACAAGAGAAAAGATAAATGATTGAAAAAGGGATTCCTGAGAGAATCAATTTACTTAGATAGACCTGTCAAGTTATATTTTATTTTAGGTGAGAAGGACTGGGCAAATACCAAAATAAAAATACGGAAAAAAAACTGACTGTGGTTATAATATGCTTCCACAGACCAGGTGCACTCAGACTTAATTTAGATTTTGACATTTGTAGAGTTTTTCAAACTTTCATTGAGCACCTGTGAAAATTCTCTCTCTCTCTCTCTTTCGTGGTGTTGGGTAATGGGTGATTTCCAATATTGAACAACAGTGACCAGGCACCAACCAATCAGAGTGGATGACAGTCATAATCCACTGATAAAGCCCCTCAGAAATATCCTGGCTAAATAAATATCAGCCAGGCTGGGCTTCCAGCTACTTTGTTTGCAAAAATAAATATAGGTTATGTAATCTGAATGTAAAGACCACTAACATTACAATAAGAACCAGAGGAACTATAAATTACTTGTGCAAAACAAATAAAGAAAAAAAAAGACTAGCCCTTTAATATATGTCATATTTGAGTAACATTCAAGAGATTATAATCTAAACATATATTATCTCAAATTGACATTTCTGACCAACATAAGGCTTTCCATTTATTCAATGTCAGATGAGTTTCCCTCTTAAGATTTTTATTTCCTCAAAGCAGGTCCAGTGTTATTCAATAGACTATATCCTTGAAAAGTAATATCTCTTGAAGTATATTACCTGTACCTGCCATTTAGATCATAATCTGTTTACCCAAGTAAACCAGCTCATCTAATAATAGACTAATGGCAACATCCATGGCTGTCACCCACTAAGCAATCCACTTAGTTTCTATCAGAAGGTGCCACCAAGATCCCTTTTATTTGTCACATGAATTTGATCACTGGGCTGATGGAAATAGTTCAGTCAAATATTTTACTTTACTGTTCTGATTTTTAGTGGATTCTGCCATGTTTTGGCGAGGGTGTGGGCCAGGCCCCACCAGCCCTCTTCAAAGAGGCATTCGTTTTGAGCTGTGTACCGTGCACACCCACACTATCATCCCTTGTATCATGTCTGTCCTTTTACATCTGCTCTCCACAAATATTGCAAGGCTCTAGTTCCAGGATTTGTGAGAAACGTTTTTTAGTTGTGTACAAGGCTTTTAACAAAATAGTATTAAAATTAACTTATTGTTATAAATCTCTAAAGTTTTCTAAAATCATCAACGTAAACTAAGTTCTTAAAAATGTGACTCAACTCTATATGCATGATGACTTTATAAAGTATAAAATAGCAATAAGTATAATTCTACCTCTTAGTGAATCTGACAATCTGACATTAATTATTGTAAATATTCAGCAATTAACTAACAAAAACCTACTGTTTACTATCATAAATTCTGAAGAATCTAGTGGAATTCTGGATGGCTTGAGTCCTATGAAAAAAATCATTACAAAGAAGTTTGATTTGATCTATCATTTGTTTTTTTGTCAAATTTCTATGAAGCAAGCATAAAACATCAGAAATACTTTTAAGACTATATACCACGGTAATGTTGATAAAACTATAAAGTAACAAAGAGATCCTAATATGAAAGTATGGAAATATATCAGACTGGTCATTTTTGAAATTTATTTACATAGCAGCAACTAAACTCAAAAAAGTAAGAATGATGTTAGGACGTACAAATTTGCAAACAATAAACTCCCTGGTTTTAACTACTGTGCAAAATAATTGAAAAAAATAAGTACTGGGGCACCTGGGTGGCTCAGTTGGTTATGCATCAGACTTCAGCTCAGGTCATGATCTCACAGTCTGTGGGTTTGAGCCCCGTGTTGGACTCTGTGCTGACAGCTCAGGGCCTGGATCCTGCTTCGGATTCTGTGTCTGCCTCCCTCTCTGCCCCTCCCGTGTTCACTCTCTGTCTCTGTCTCTCAAAATAAAGACATAAAATATTTTTTAAATAAAAAAGAGAAAAAATAAGTACTGACATAAGATAAAACACATAACTAAGAAAATTGCTTTTTTAAACAATATTTTTGAAGCTTTATTGAATATACATATTCTGTATTAATTAATTCAAATAAATATAATTTACTCAGAATTCACCACATACTATATACCAAATCAGAAATGAATATTTTTCTTTGTTTTGTTTTTAATTTTTTTTTAATTTTTAATTAATTAATTATTTAATTGTCAATTTAGCTAACATACAGTGTAGTGTTGATTTCAAGAGTGGATTCTCATGATTCATCACTTATGACACTCAGTGCTCATCCCAACAAATACCCTCCTCAATGCCCATCATCCATTTTCCCCACCCTTCCAATTTCTCATCTCCAATAACCCTCAGGGTTTTTTTCTGTGTTTAAGAGTAGAAATGAATATTTTTGACTATGGTTTGAAAGCAACTTCAAAAACAATTTACAATGCATTGCTAAAAGTAATCTTTTGATGTCAAGACAGTATTTTATCGAGGTACATACTATTGCCCTATTTTGCCAAAGTAGAAATGCACAAAAGTGAGTTGAGGGTAGTTAAATAGCTTGATTAGTCATTTATTCAAGTATTTAATTAATTTATACTTATCATTTCCTAGTAGGTAGGTCTGGAATTGTATATAGCAGACTGACCAATTAGACATGGCAGTTTTCCTTTCTAGAATTTGCACTGTAGAGTGAAATGATACACATGGATTAATTCGTATTGGGTAATAGTCCCAGTGTTGGAGATTTTAACAATAGTGGATGATCTTTCTTCATGTTCTACTAAGGACAGTGTGTAAGAGTATGCCAGGCTTTTCCCAAGAATGTTCAGCTTCTTTCTTTTCTTCTTGTTTCACTTTTGTTTCTTTGCCTCTCTACGAGGTGACAGATTCAGATATACTTAAACGTGGAAGAGCCCTTCCACTAGTATTTGTCATTGTCACCACTACTCTGAAAGCCCAAGAAAAACTCATTCTCTATCTCAGGCTGGATACTAATAGATTGTTGTTGATTACTACAGTACAATGAGATCTAAGCTCTAAAATTTTACCTTGTTTTATTTCTAGATCTTAAGATTACTTTGGAAAATGGGGGAAAGTTGCTTAGTGCTTAAGTCTAGATCAAAAATAATTACATTAAGGTTTGGAGCTGAATTTCATCAATTGTAGCATGATGTACATCTGTGTTAGTCTAGCAATAGTTTGAGTGCTGTAACTAATTTAACTAATATTTGCTACTAGTGTTAGTTATCCTAATATGTTCACTGATCTGAAGTATATTGTTATATGTTTGTATTTCTTCTAATGACAAAAGGCAAGTATAAACTGAATAAATTGATAGATATTAGATGGGTGGGTGGATGGATGGATAGATAGACAAACTGGTAGATAGATTTTTTAATTAAGCCATAAATATGTGTTTATGATAATGAAATATTTTCAGAAACATCAATTAAGAGAAAAAATGCTCAATTCACATTTTGCTTCAATCCCTGGCTTTTTAAAGAGTAAAAAAATTTAAAATGTGATTCAATGCCAGAAAATGACAGGGGCAAAGATAAAATAAGAAAATTAAGCCTCTGAGGAAGAGAATGGAAAAGATCTTTCAAAATTAGAACCAAAGTCTCTTTCCTAGTGTCCAGTTCAAATCCAGCTAATTTTAGCAGAGGTCAAATGTGTTTTGATCTGATGGATATTGAATATAAGTCATGAAGCAAAGATGAAGGAATGGCCCTCTCTTGGGTCATCTCTGATCACATCTTCAAATCTATAATAGTAATTGGCAAATTCATTACATAGCTCTAAAAAACATTGGTAAGTATTAAAATAGAAAAAGAGATTGGTCTAATGAATCTCACACAAAAGGAGATTGTTAAAGAGACATTAACTATTCTGTTTTTATTTTTCTTTACCTCTAAGCTGAATTTGCCCTACTAATTTTGAAACTAAACTGTAATTTTTAAGCCATAGCATAGGCGAGAAAATGCTATCTACTTCATCTCTGCAAGAGTAATATCTCTGTTAATTAAAATACTTTACTCTCCACCTCATAATTTACTGTTACAAATACTATTAATTTTTTTCAGTCAAGATGGTGTTGAAGCCTTCACTTGGCTGTGAACAAATCACAAAGGGAGGTAAAATATGACAATGAGAGATAAATTATAGCAAAAATAATTAAAAGTCATAGCCTGCAACAAAACAAAAAATAATAAAGAAAGAAGAATAAAACAAAGTGGTGAGCCTGGATGGAGTAATATGTCTTATTAACTCAAGCAGCCAAGGAAACTGGAAGTTTGGCTCCCTGGTTAATGAGATGAAAGATGTTCCACATCTTTTATTTATTAGCATTTTGACTTGATGTCTTTGTTCCACTCATAAGGAAGTTAATAAAACAAAATCAAAAACAAAACCAAAAATCCTGTCACAGAACATTGATACAAAGCCTTATATATGAAAAGAAACAAAGGAATATAGTTACAAATTACCAGATAAGATCTGAACCAAGATTTGTTTCCCATATCCTTGACTTCCTTAAAGTAATTATTGGGCAGATATTTTGAAATAGCATCTTAAGACATAACATTAGATGGAGTCCCAAGAGTGCCAAGTAAAAGGAAATGCCAAACTCTTAGACAGAAATAATAAGGTCCAAGAAATAATAAGAGAGAGAGAGAGAGACAGAGACAGAGAGTGAGAGGAAAAGAGAGGAGAGAAATAGAAATGTAGAAATTTCAAAATAAGTGGAGATTATTGACCCAAAGAAGGATATCCAATAAATTCAAATTTCAGAATTCAATTTGGTGATCTCAAAATTAATATAACAAAGTAATCGAGAGGAACATGGGTGACTCAGTCAGTTAAGTGTCCAACTCTTGGTTTTGGTTTGGGTCATGATCTCATGGTTCATAAATTCAAGCTCCACACTGGGCTCGGAGCCTGCTTGCGATTCTCTCTCTCTCTCTCTCTCTCTCTCTCTCTCTCTCTTTCTCTCTCTCTCTCTGTCTCCCTCTCCCTTTCCCTCTGCCCCTCCTGTGCTCTCTCTCTCCCCCTCAAAATATAAATAAAATTTAAAGAAAAAATATAATCAAGTAATCTGAAGAGATTTGAACATAAGTACAGTAAGATACAGCAAAAAGCCAAATAATGGAATGCATTCATAATAAAGCGGGTTTTTTAACACTAAAATAAGTAAAGGATATCATGATATAAGCAAAGAGGATTGGTAATTCAAACTCCAAAAACACAAAAATGTAAAAAATAACTAACTAGAAATACTGATTAGGGACCAGCATACAGTATATTGAATAGCACACAGTATATTGAACAGTTAGCTCTGCAGTGTGTATGTGCTGTGTGGGGTCTGTAGGGAGAGAGGCAAGGTGGTGTTCTAATAAAAAAAATGCAGTAAATAGTTTAAAATTAAGGGTTCTTTGTTCATCTAACATTTAGTAAATCTGTAACCATAATAATCATTCACTACTGAAAAGGTTTTAGAAAGTGAAGGCAAAAAAAATCTAACAGCAATTCTAGATATAAAAATATAAATGCTTGGCATAATAGTAACGTCGATGCATCTCCAAATTACTGTGACAAATAACATTTAAAAGAAAATACACTGTTGGGCTCTATTGTCTCTTTGAAAAGATGAAGATTTAATAAAGATTTCAAAAACACTGGAAGTGTTTGTCTTATGTGAAAGATGTGCTTCACTTATGCATTCCAGTTGAAAAACAAATGGAGAAAAGAAAGGCATTTTGAAACCAATGGGGTGGATATATTTATAAATGATACACAATGAAGATTCAAAATGAGCAAAAAATGAAGTATGAGAAGAGAAAGATAGAAAGGGAAATGAGAACTGCAAGAAATAATGAAAACATTCTGTCTTGAAACATTGTTTAGTATAGTAACAATTAGCTTAGCAATAAAATATTTTGTAAATGTGCTAGTTTGCACTTAGAAATAGGGAAACATATCATTTCAAATTGATTTTTTTTCTTGTCATTTAACAGAAAGAAAATAGTGCTCCTTTTAACTAGGAGCTCATTCATTTCAGTGATAGCCTTAATGATAGTTAATCATGATAATGGCAGTGGCTGATGTAACTGCTCGTGATTAGTTCAGGCTTGTTTTTGTGTATATTTAAAGCAAAAGACAGCTTTTTCCAGAAACTTCAATTTTTTCTGCTCTATTTCCTCTCCTAAGTTAAAACGCAACATTTAACACACACATATCCATTCTACATATCTACATATCAAAGCACACAGCCTCACAAGGTGTTAGAGCACTTTTTTTTTTTTGAGTGAAAAAGACAAAGTTATTAGTGAATTCTAAGTTTTCACACAAAAAGTCTATTTCTTTTTCCAACATATTCCCAGATGCTTCTAACATATAACATATACAACAGACAGATGTGAGAGGAGAGAGGAAGGAGGAGGGACGGGGAGAGGTGAAGATGTAAAACTTGGGTGTCTCCAGGTATGTGCTACATGATGATCGTCTGCCTTAAACATTTTTTTATCATTCAAAATAAAAACAAGAGTGTGTCATCATTTAATAAACACAAAATTAGTTTTAAAAATCTAGGAGTGATCACATAATAAAAAAAATAAACAAACCAATGACCAGTAGCAGTGACCTAATGATCCAGTGAAACTATTTCCATATACATTCATAGGGAGTGGTACTGACTTAAAAAAATCAGCTTTATATGTCATTTCAGGAGAAAAATTCTTAAACTGCACAATATTTGCAGAGTTTCTTTCGCAAATTAAATCCTCGTGAAAGTCATCAGAAGCCTGACAGATCAGGCGGGGGGTGGGGTGGCTGATTCAGTTGGTTAAGTATCTGACTCTTGATTTCGGATTAGGTCATGACTGTGGTTTTTGTATGCTGGCAGCGCGGAGCCTGTTTGATATTCTCTCTCCCTCTCTCTTTGTCCCTCCCCCTGCTCATGCATGCGTGCTCACTCTCTCTCAAAATAAGTAAACTTAAAAAAAAAAAAAAAGAATCCTGGGGTTGCTGGGTGGCTCAGTTGGTCAACCATCCTACTTTGGCTCAGGTCATGATCTCACAGCTCAGAGCCTAGCTCCTGCTTTAGATTCTGTGTTCTCCCTCGCTCTCTGACCTTCCCTCACTCACCCTCTGTCCCAGTCTCTCTCTATCAAAAATAAACATTAAAAAATTAACACAAAATAAAAACTAAAAAATAAACCTGACAGATCCTAAAAGTAATAAATTGGACTTTAAATGTTTTAGTGATATATTTATGATTTCAAATATGGGGAAGAAACTAAGATTATTTCTCTATTCAGACAGACATATTCTGTAAATGTTTTATTTCTGTGGTCTTAATTTTCACTGTAAGAAAAATGATTTAACTTCCATATTTAATTTTCATTCTACAATCCCCTCCAACACCACCACCCTGACTCTCACTGAGAAACTTAGATGAACAGGTTTGTTTCTGGGAAGTCTTCCTCTTAGGAAAGTGAGAGTTTTGAATATAGAGCACCAAGACTTCCATTTCATTTCTAGAATAAGTTTTATTTTCCTTTTTTAAAAAATTTATGTATTTATTTTGAGAGAGAGCACATGTGCACAGGTGTGCACAAGGGGAAAAAGATCAGAGAGAGGGAAAGAGAATCTCAAACCAACTCCACAAGCCAGAGCAGAGCCTGATGTGGGGCTTGAACTCACAAACTGCAAGATTATGACCCAAGACAAAGTCAGATGCTTAACTGACTGAGCCACCCAGGCGCCCCACCTATATAAAGATGAACCATGTGCATATATGTGTGTCAAGTCAAAATATAAATAGACAAGTTATGTGTACTCAGAGATAAATGTTTAATTTATAAAGGTATTTCTTGATATTTTAAAAACATTTTCTTTGATCTTCTCTTCAAAACAATTTTTCGGTTGTCATACTAATTTTGTCTTAAAGACCTCTGGGAGTGACAGAGCTATAGAATAACTAGTATGTTCTTATATACTTCACATATGATTAGAATTAAAAGAATTTAAAAACGCTTTGAGAGAAAAGTGTGGTTAAACATAAGGATACCGCTGTTAGCTCTTAGAGACACATGTAAAGACCTAACTTAAAAATTTTCTCTTTATTTCCATTCTCTGCCCTTCCAATCATTCAGCAAATTTTTTCTTGGATTTTCAAGCATGCAATTAGCTGAGTAACATATGCCTGGAAAACAAAGTACTCTCCCTCTATAAAATAAAATACTAAACAGTTTTTTCTATACTGTAAATTCCAAAGGATAGAATGTGGTCTATGGTCATTACAGAAATTTCCAAATAATTCTGATAGTGATAATAATACCCAACATATTCTTATCTAGAGGAAATCAGAAGATAATTTCTATGTATTTAAATAGTCAAAATGTTTTTTCTCTTACTTTGTAATCCTCAAAGTATTTAATGTTTTCTTCTCAGCTCACAATGATTTAAAAGTATTATACTTCTATTTTCTATTTTTATTTTGTTATAAATACCATGTTTTTCATGTCTGTGACTGTGATCTGGTGGCAAACAATCTTTAATATCTGCTATATATATTTACTCTATGCACGCCATTTATAGTTGAGAAACTTAGAGATGGCAAAAAGCATGAATAACGTGTAATAGGCATTCACATATCCACTTAATTCAAGAATGAATAAAAATATAGAAATATGGGACTAATACTGAATCGATGACACCTGGGAATTATGTGTGTAATCTGTGAAATATGCTTGAGGCAGCTATTATCCACCAAGTGATATCAAGAAAAGAAGGCATCTAATTTGACATTGAGTAGTAAGGCTGTTTCATAAACATGAAGAGTTTGGATAAAATTTAGACATGAAGAGGGAAGATTTAGAACAAACAAAAAGATGTAGAAGACAAAAAGGCAAGCTTCACGATGGAGGTTGTGTTTGACTGAAGACAGAGAGGCTGCACAGAAATGGAGCCAGAAGGTGAATGGCTTTGAAGGCCATAGTTAGATACTACTATTTGATCCAGGGAGCATTGGAAAAGCACTAAAAAGCCTGAGTAAAGAAATACGTGGTTAAAGCTGCCAGAATTGAAAGGGGTTTAGATGTAGAACAGAGAACACTGTGGATTGGTTGGGTTTGAATTGACCAGGAGCAGGGTTCAGGATTTAGCAGTGGAAATAAAATGGGTAAATTAGAGCAAAAATGAGAATACAAAGAAAAAATAAGGTTAAAAGAAATCCTGGATAACACATCCTAGGGGGTAGAAAGAAGAAAGGATACCAGAATTGAAGTTACATTTCTTTCAATACATATATTTGTGTTACCGTCTATTCTAGCTATTTAAGGCAGAATACTACAGGACAGACACACGTGGAATTTTCCACGGCGTGCCTAACTTTGGTCCCCAATTCATTCCATGACTAGCTCTCTTACCTTAGACAAGTTAATTTCTACAAGTCTGAGTTTCCTTATCTGCTAAATGTGAGTGGTATGGTCATTAATATAACATATCTCAATATGTTATTGTAAGGTACAAGAAATTGAATTTAATGTCCTTTTGTCAATTGATAATTATATTAAAAATAGTAAATTGCTATAAAGACCTTAAATTCTTCTAGTTTAGACAAAATCAGAAATCTGTATATCTATTTATGCATTTGGTCAATTTATATATATAACATGTATACACACATATATAATAAAATAATTACAATTTCATGTGACTCTCACTATTTTCACTTCAAGTGGACAACGGTGATGCCATCAGAGGCAAAAATCATCACTCCAAATTCAACCTATAAGAGGTTCATGACAAGGATAAAGGATCAAGTTTAAAGTGGCTTATGAGGTTATTTTTATCAAGCTATATTTATTTTCTTAAAAAGAACCCTTAGAGGAAGAATCAATGCATGAATCTCTCTGATTAAAGAGGGAGTAGAAGTTAGAGTATCGACAGAGTATAACTACTCCTGTGTCCCCAGGTTGCACCTCACTGGGGACAATTCCCTTAGGACACTCTTCTAATGCTATGCGGAGAAAGTCCTTCATGACATTAGAAGAATATTTCACTGATACTTAAGATGATATTATACTATATCTGCTTCTCCATTTCTCATCTCTTTACCTGGTAAGTGCATTCTATTTCTATGAATGCCATTAATTTATTCATGTATATTTATTCATTCTTATAAATGTCGCATGTACAGTATAAATGATCTGGTACAAATTTCTTCTTTATTATCAGAAACTTGACTCTTCTCTGAGGAAGAAACTTGTTCTAAATTCTTTATGATCAGAGCTTATGATCTCCTCTGTCTCATGTTCCAATGACATACTACTGACTCTACAGTTGTCCATACCTTTATGCTTTCTGAGAAAAATAATAAAGCCTTTCTATTGCTCTCTGTGTGATCTGCCCTAGCATCGCATGTGCTTTCTTCACTTCAGTTCATAACCAAGCTTTTCCCTACCCAGCTTATTCACTGTGAATCCTCTAGTGAAGGTCATTAATAATTATCTGCCAAATCTATGTCCTCTTTCCAGTTATAATCACAGCTGACCTTTGTTGTCATATTTGCCTTTTTTTATCTACTCTTTCTTCTTGAATCTGATCTCCACCAGCTTGCAAGCCCCCATATTGTCCTAGTTTTTTCCTCTACCTGATAAAAAAGTTATTCCCAGTGTCCACCTCAAATTTCCCCTCTTTCCCAGAGGAAAATATTGGTGTTACTCAATTTTACCCTTAGTCATATCTCACCTGTACATTCTCCTTATAGCCACAGTATTTTGCTTTTCATGTCAATGATTAATTATAATAAATGACTTCCTTACAAATTTTTATTTCTATATAAAATTATCTTCCAATATTTAGGCTTTTTGAACATTTTGTTTGAAATTCCACTTGTAATTTCCATAGTATGTTTTATTCTTCCTTCTCATCTGCACTTCTAATTGGCACTGAAACATTCATAGCATTTTGTTTTTATTTGTTCTTAACTATATATAAACCATTTTCCTTCTACCCCTCACCTCTGCATATCCACAAAACTGCCATAATTTAGATTCTCCTCATCCATCATCAAGAATTTTACACTGATCTAAATACATATTTGTTTTCTTGAATTGATCGATCTCCTAATTTAGTTTCCATCCATGGTTGTAAATCCTCCTATTTAAACTGCATTGCTGCTGCTACATGACCAAGTTATTCCTCTAAATTTAAACTGTCAGTTGTCAGACGTTAATTCTCCTGAACAAAATATCTTGACTATCACATAACAAGCACTTAGATATCTCTGTCAATACTTAGATGTTTTTTCACATAGTGATTATTCGGATGAAAGTTTTTTGTATTAGTTAACTATCCTAGATTTTTGTTGGAAGCAATTTACCAGATTTCAGAACTGAAACTCATTTCCTTTCATAATTAAGGGGAAGAAAACACTCTCTTTGGTTGGATTTAATAAAGACATTTAATTTCTCTAACAAAGAATCTACCTAACCACAAAATATGTCAAACACGTGCTTTACCTTCTGTGCCTCAGGCACCACACATGCATTTATTGAAATAGCATGTAAGTCATAGGTGAGTATCAGTCGATGTGGTAATGTGAAAAACTAGTTTAAAAGAGAGAGAAAGATAAGAATAAAGAAAAATTTAAAAAGCATGAATAACCTTTTACCATTTATAAGTGTTCTACTGATTATGTTCATTTTCATGATTTATTTTTGTATATGTTTTTAAAGAGCCAGAAAGTAATAATCTCTCCTAATATATTCAGGAACCTTGTTTTAGGGACTACTGACTTTTTAAACTAATTCTAAATTTGGTAGGAGCAAATGAAATTGTGCTTTTTTTTTAATGTACTTGTGGGTTATTGCCTTAATGGGTCTATTTCCATTCTATTATTATCATCAACTTAGTCTATAATAAACCAGAATGAGAGAGAAAACACACAGTTTGTATGGATGTGTTATCTAATCATGAAATTGTTATAACTAGATCATTTAACATGGATTCATTCTCTGCCTCAGTATTAATTGAGTGAAAAGAGTTCTGGATTTGAGTATGTTGTAGGTGTGCGTGTGGTGGGAGAATTTCGCTGGGGAACATTTTTTCCCTGCAAGTCCCCCACAAAGTGCACAACACTGAGTCTGTTAGGGACCCCACTATTCACATTGTCCATTTTCCACTCGCAACCCTGCACCATCAGAACTCTATCTTAGGGTAAAAAGGTAAGTCATGTCCCATAAACATGATTGGATAGTGATTCTGAGGCCATACAAATACTGAAATAATCTTTATGGCATGCATCTATAATATAAAGAAAATTACACTATAGAAAGAAAAACTAAAACAGTAAGGCAACTGAATAGAGATTACAGGAGTAATGATAGAGGTGATATGCTACTCCTATTAAAAGAATTTGGTTATCTGTAGGTATCAGAAAATGCAAAAGAATATTTAATTAGATTGTTAACTTGTAGAAGATTATAAAATGTTACTTCTTGGCAATAAAGTAAAATAATTTAAACTATTCTTAGGATAGGGACACTTCATATTGTGCATTTGCAAAAAGGGTTCAGAATCTGACAAGAAGTAAGGACTTATAAAATGTGTAATTAATTGAAATTAAATTGATTTTGCATGCTTTCTACATTTCCCAAAAAATATGGGGATCCAATGTAGGGGGGAAATACTCCATACACAAGTATTTGTGATATTTGAAATAACTTTTCTAGTCAATCTCCAAAAAATCCATGTATTAAATAAATCTATTTTAATACATTTTCTACCAAAGCAAGGGATTGCCATAGTTTTAAGAGTATGCTTCCACACTATAATGCATGGCTCAAGATCTTTGCAAGTTGTTTTCTTTCATTTTAAATTAACTATAAACTTACTTTTAATTGATTCTTTTTTTCCTTTATTTTTTTAAATAGTTTATATCAAATTGGTTTCCATA
>NC_043700.1:171022039-171106882 GCF_006229205.1 Suricata suricatta | reverse complement strand
GCTCATCAGGTGATGGGCATTTAGGCTCTTTCCATGTTTTGGCTATTGTTGACATTGCTGTTATGAACAGTGGAGTACATGTGCTCCTATGCATCAGCATTTCTGTATCTCTTGGGTAAATCCCTAGCAGTGCTATTGCTGGGTCATGAGGGAGTTCTATGGATAGTTTTATGAGGAACCTCCACACTGTTTTTCAGAGCAGCTGCTTTAATTAATTTATCCCTTTTTTTGAGGAGTAGTGATGGGGATGGAATACCCTGAGGCCTCTTAGAGAGCAGCTCGAGTTCTTTTTTTTTTTCTTTTATAGTTTATTGTCAAGTTGGTTTCCATATAACACTCAGTGCTCATCCCCACAAGTGCCCTCCTCCATGCCCATCACTCCCCCACCCCATCAGCCCTCAATTTGTTCTCAATATTCAAGAGTCTCTTATGATTTGCCTCCCTCCCTCTCCCCAACTATTTTCCCCCTCCTACTCCCCTGTGGTCCTCTGTTAAGTTTCTTCTGTTCCACTTATGAATGAAAACATATGGGATCTGTCCTTCTGTCTGACTTATTTCACCTACCATGACACCATCCAGTTTCACCCACATTGCTACAAATGGCCACATTTCATTCTTTCTGATTGCCATGCAGTATTCCATTGTATATATAAACCACATCTCCTTGATCCATTCATCAGTTAATGGACATTTAGGCTCTTTCCATGATTTGGCTACTGTTTAAAGTGCTGTTATGAACATTGGGGTACATGTGCCCCTTTGCATCAGCATTTCTGTGTCCCTTGGGTAAATCCCTAGCAGTGCTATTTCTGGTTCATAGGGGAGTTCTGTGGATAGTTTTTTGAGGAACCTCCATACTGTTTTCCAGAGCGGCTGCACCAGTTTACATTCCCACCAACAGTGTAGGAGGGTGGGTTTCTCCACATCCTCACCAGCATCTATAGTCTCCTGATTTGTTCATTTTAGCCACTCTGACCATTGTGAGGTGGTATCTCAGTGTGGTTTTGATTTGTATTTCCCTGATGATGAGTGAGGCTGAGTATCATTTCGTGTCTGTTGGCCATCTGGATGTCCTCTTTGGAGAAGTGTCTATTCATGTCTTCTGCCATATCTTCACTGGATTATTCGTTTTTTGGGTGTGGAGTTTGGTGAGAGCCTTGTAGATTTTGGATACTAGCCCTTTATCCAATACGTCATTTGCAACTATCTTTTCCCATCTGTTGGCCGATAGTTTTCTTGATTGTATCCTTTGCAGTGCAGGAGATTTTTATCTTGACGAGGTCCCAATAGTTCATTTTTGCTCTTTATTCCCTTAAATTTTGGGATGAGTTGAGTAGGAATTTGCTGCGGTTTAGGTCAAGGAGGCTGTTTTCTGCTTTCTTCTCTAGGGTTTTGATGATTTCCTGTCTCACATTCAAGTCCTTCATCCATTTTGAGATTATTTTTGTGTATGGTGTAAGAAAGAGGTCTAGTTTCATTCTTTTGCATGTTGCTGTCCACTTCTGCCAGCACCATCTGTTAAAGAGGCTGTCTTTTTTCCATTGGATACTCTTTTCTGCTTTGTCAGAGATTAATTTGCCATACATTTGTGGGTCCAATTCTGGGTTTTCTATTCTATTTCATTGGTCTATGTGTCTGTTTTTGTGCTAATACCATACAGTCTTGATGATGACAGCTTTGTAGTGGAGGTTAAAGAGTGGGATTGTGATGCTACTCACATTGGTTTTCTTTTTCAATACTACTTTGGCTATTTATTGAGATATGACTTAGTATTTGTGCATTTTATATACTTGTTACATGAATTAATCCAAAAAGTGATATGAAAACTGTGATATGTTCATGCAGAATTAGTGAAGAGTTAATGCACACTTTTTCAGTGTCATGTGAAAATATGCAGGGCATTTGGTCATAGGGATGATTGCAGATAGTCATTTATTCTTTAAAAATCCCAAATTCAAGTGACAAAGAATCAACAATAGTTGAATAACATTTTCAAAGCCAATCTGCAGCTGATTGCTCATATATTGAAATATAAGAATATGAGTGAGATAACTGATTTGCTTGCAAAATAAATGGTATTTTAATCTACAAACTGGACAAATGTCAAAATAGTCAGTGGAAGTCCAAAGAAGTTTTGATGTAACTAAATAGAAGTTGTCATGTGCCCAGCTATATTAACTATAAACTTAGCTATATTAACTATAAATTTAGCTTGTGATTTTTCTCCTCTTTCAGTAAAGGCTATGGTCCTGAATGAAATGCTACATGACAAAAAGATTTTATCACTTTCTCAGGAAACTTAATCCCCAAATTTTGAGGATGTGTTCAATAGGTCCTTGTTACATAAGACTGATTATTTCATTCTTAAGCAAGATGTAAAACCCAAACAAGAACTCCTTTTAAATTTATCCATCCTTTTATGTTATATAACTTCTATACATGCAATTATTTGTTTTCTAATTCTGCAAGTTGTTTTCTTTTTCTTTATTATTGTTTTTAATGTTTTTATTTATTTTTGAGAGAGATAGACAGAGGGACAGAGTGTGAGTGGGGGAGGGGCAGAAAAACAGGGAGACACAGAATCTGAAGCAGGCTCCAGTCTCTGAGCTGTCAGCACAGAGACACACCTGTGGCTTGAACACATGAACTTGTAAACCCCAGATCATGACCCAAGCCAGAGTCAGACGCTGAACAGACTGAGCCACCCAGGCACCCCGAATTGTTTTCCTTCAATTTACTGTGATCATTCCTATTTCCATGTTTGAAACCTGCTATATCCATTGAGTTAAGCTCTGTACCATCTCATCATCTACATTTTGACTTCAACTGGCTCTAGTAACTCATTTATTGAGTAAAATATATACATATTTGTATCTAACATTCTCTTTGGTAAGTTCTACATGTTAAGCCACTCAAAATAATTTGAAATTGTGAAAGTCAAATAGTTTTGCAAATAAGCTTAAAATATATATCAGGAAAATCTACTGATGTATACTGAGAATCTTTAACACTGACATCAATTAAATATTAAGTAAGAGCTTCACACAACACAGACCCAAAATAGATCATTATACTGATTTGGCACCAAATGTAGAAGGAATAGGTCATTTCAAATTATGTTAGTCCTTTTAAAAGAAAAATAATTGGGGAATTTAATTAATTAATCAAACCTTAGTAACTAGGAAACTACATGATGACAGTATAACCTCAATATCAATTGTGGATAAGGACAAGTTAAGAAATATAAATCTATTTAATATATGAATATATGTTTGAATATCATAGCCAACATTACCCAGAGATGATCTATATAAATAAATTCCATAAAAATACTTCTAAATTTATATTAAATGTAACTGAAACGTAGGCTAAAATTATATATATATATATATATATATATATATATATATATATATATATATACACATATATATTCATGATTTGTTTTCTGTGATCCTTATCGTATAGCAGGGTGCTGATTCAAATCCATGGCTTATATAAAGGACAATTATAATTTGAATACAGAGCAAAGGTATTAAACTCAGCATTATAGTTAAAGTTAAAGATTAGGCAACAGAATCTTATGGTGTGAAAATACAAACCATCTGGAAAATATCTGTTTTCAAGGAAGTATAAAATAGTGTGTAAGACCATGGCCATTAGAACCTGCTATTCTTACATTTATGTTATATTATTTACTGAGTTATTCATACTTTGGACTGTTTTATAAACAATCTGAGATGCTATTTACACATTGGTGCTATATGACAATAATAGTTATAGGGCAATATGAGACTGAAAAGACATATTTGCAGCATACCCAATATCAAGTTGCATTAGTGAATGATCAACTGACTGATGGTTATTGGTGTTTCAGTGTTATTAACAACTTTGTTTAAATTTTTTTATGAATCTACAGAGTAGGATGACACCACTGTTCACATCAAATACAGAATTTCCACTACCATAACCTTTAAACTTTAAATATGTTCTTTTGACCATTACTAAAACTACCTTAAAGGCCAGATTTGCAGCTTCAAAGTAGATTGTTGATTCATATACTTTCTGGTTTAAACAGCAGAGAGTATTTTTTAATAGCACATAAAATAATAAGATAATTTAGGATGGATGACATCTTAGATCCGGTGAAATTCAACTAGTACTGCATTGGAGATATTGCAGATGTCAGAGCAAAGATACAGGGTTACATTGGAAAGGCAAGATGTGTTTCATATAATCCAATAGTGTAGCCTGAAAAATGAAATAGGATTTGGGTCACTTTGATGGCTCCTAATGCTCTAGACAGCCATTTGGAGGCTAAAGTGATCCAATAGAATAGTTGGACCTGATCTGCCAGCCCTCAGAGGTCACTTAGAAGTCATATTATTAAACATTAAAAAAAAAAAAAGTTCATCTGAGAGAACTAGGGAACTAGGGTGGTTTCCAGATAGTGAGGCCTTTTTAATTTTTATTTAGTTTTTTTCCTCAAACTATATAATCTACATGCTCCAATTGGATAAAATACCATGTGAACAATGATTGGATAGCAGATGATCCTCTTAGAAAGTATGGAATAAATTAAATAAATTAAATCACAGGGTGTATGTTTGGCATGAAAAATGCAGGTTGGGTTTAGATCTCTTTCCCTGTGGCAGATACCTGTGTGTGCTACTGGGAGATCGCCAGAGATGGGGGGGTCATTGGAGAATTAAAAAAGTGTCTTGGGGCACAAGATGCCATATCTTAATCCCTGCTACTCCCCTAAGGCATCAATCCCAGATTATAACAACCAGCAGATATGAAAAGCCTTTCATTTCTTGTACTTCTTATTCCTCTCCCTCGATTCACCCTTGGCAGGACACAAAATAACAATGACCGAGGGATGTTTGAGTTGAAATTCATTTTTTTTCAGATCAGGGAGGGGAAGGTGAAATTTAAAACAAAATAAATCAGCCACACATCTTATTCCCATTTGCCATTATGACACAGGTTCTAAGGCACATAGACTATGGATTGAAAACATGGAGTAGTACTTTTGATAGGATTCTGGTGTTGCTGTTTAATTTAAAAATTGAAACAATTTAAAAATTCTGGAAAAAGAAAGAATGTACAATTTTCTTGTGGGCTATGGAGTAATACAATAAAAATATATTGTGTGTCAAAGTACAGAGCCCAATGTATAATACATTACCTGGCTAATAAGTATTCAAAAGAAAGGGCATCTAGGTGGCTCGGTTGGTTAAGCCTCCAACTATTGACTTCAGCTCAGGTCATGATCTCACAGTTTGCAAGTTCGAGCCCCACAGCAGGCTCTACAATAATGGTGTGGAGCCTCCTTGTGATTCTCTCTGCCTATTTCTCTCAAAAATAAATAAATAAACTTAAAAATAAGTATTTACGATAATATCAGTATAGGTAAGAGAAAATGCAAAACTTTAGAGGTAGAAATCAGCATGATTTTTCCAGAATAGCATTTATTTTTTTAATAATATGATATAAAAAAATATAAAAGTATCCAATATACACACAGGTATTTATTATAAAGAAGTTTATGCATAAGAATATACATTCAGGGAGATTTCTCTGAGTCTCTGTCATTTGAGCTGAGTCATGTGAGAAGTATGCGTTGGGTACATAATGAGTAGAAAGACATGCCAGGCAGAAAGAACAAACATGAAAGGTGAAAGCATCATGATGTGTTTGACCATTGTGAGCAGGGGAATGAAGTAAGAAAAGGATGGCAGAGTATTGAAGAACAAAGCTGATAGGTAGATTGGGACAGTTAAAAAAAAAACAGTTTGTATATCATAACAAAAATATTGGATTTCAGGATATGCATAAAAAATGTTAGTAAAGGACTGGTGATAATGAGATTTGAGGACTTGAAAAATAGCTCTTAAAAACAAAGACAAAAACAAAACAACACAGACTAGTTCCCCGCAAAAGTCTATTATATCAGTCTCCTTTTGCTGCTGTAACAAATTGCCACCAATCTGCAACTTGATCCACAATTATATTATCTTAGAATCATGACTGCCAAGAAATCCAAAGTTGGTCTCACTGGGCCAAACAGAGGTGTCAACAAGGTTCCCAAGGCTCTGGACAACAATCCATTTTCTTGGTTTTTTTTTTTTTTTTTTTTTTCAGTTTCTGGAGGCTATCCATATATCTTGAACCCCTACTCCTTTTTAAGTTCAAAGCCAGTGATAGCTGGCCGATCTTTCTCAAGATTCCAGCGCTCTGTGTAGTGCGCGCAATGGCGCACAGAAGCAAGGACGCGAGGGTAAGGGAATGAGGAAAAGAAGAGAGAGTCAAAGGATGGGAACGGGAGGGACAACAGGAGCGGAGCCCTTATTGCCACTTTATTTCTCACATGCAAGTAGTTTTATACAAACAGCCACAACTAAGAGAAGGGTTTTTTCTAGACAAAACTTTTTCTGTTCTCATGGTTATTGTTACAACATTTTCCTGGGAACTTCACACCCTCTTCTTCTTATTATTATAAGCGTGCCAAAGTGTGAAGGACATTTGTACAATAACATCTCAACTCAAGAAGCTTGAAGGACATTGGTGCAATAACATCTTAACTCAAGTGAATTAACCTCTGAGGACCTGGATCAGCCTCAAGGGTTGTTAGGGCACCAGAGCTTTGCTCCATCACACTCTCCTTACTGGCTCCTCACTGCTGCTCACCACAGCTCTGTTATTGGTTTTCTGTCTACATTTCCTTTATTTAAATTTTTTTTAATTTTTTAATTTATTTTTGAGAGAGAGAGAGAGACAGCTTGAGCAGGGGAGGGTCAGAGAGAGAAGGAGTCATATTACTACTTTGCATCCACCAGGATAACCCTAAATAATGTTCTTATTGAAATTCACTGATTAACAACCTCAATTCCATATGTGATCATAATTCTTCTTGCTATGTATCATACCATGACATATTCTTAGGTTATGGTATTCATGACATCTTTTGGGATATTATTCTACTTATTACAACTACTATTCAAAGAGTTCTGGAACTTAAAAGTAGTAGAATAAATAGTTAAAGTTGTAAGTATTAACAATAGTGATGATAACCATGATGCTTGGGCTAATATGTACATTTCTCCAAGGCATATTACTAAATGAGTAATTTTTGGAGATTACAAAAACAATTAAAATCCTTTAGGAGATGACTGGAAGTTTTGTGTGGATGGAGTCTAGACTTTTTGAATAATCTTATACTCTTTGAAATTTTTAGTATATGTATATAGTAACATTTCAGTCGCAGATACTACATTTATTTAATTTTTAGGAAAGTTTTTTAATGTGTCTTAATACATAGTAAAAACCAGGAAATTATTCAGTGTGAGATTTCAGTAGACACAATATGGGAAAGCTTCCTGGAGACATCATCTTTAGTAGTCATGACTGTGGTCTTCCACATGATTGTATGATAAAATGTTCCCCTCTTCTGTTGGCCAGTGGATTGTTCATGTTGTTTATCCTGAACATCATCTATAAGACTACCTCAGTCCTTTAGACATATGATTGGCCCATGGTCCTATGATAAACGAAGAAGATCTCCCTTGTTAATATCCAATCTGTAAACAAAATGGGAACTTCTTTTCTTGTTTTTTTTTTTTTTTCCTAATTTCTTGTCATGGAACTGGTGAGAAGTAAGCCTAACATTGGTGACAACTACCTTTATTGGAATTTTTTTAGCCATCACTAGAAAGTAAAATCAGGGTGGTTCACTTGCTTAAACATCTAACTTTGATTCAGTTCATGAACTCATGGTGGTTAAGGGTCTGACCATGACTCAGGTCATGATCTCACAGTTCATGGGTTTAAGCCCCACATCAGGTACCATGCTGAGAGATTGAGATTCTATCTTTCTCCTCTCTCTCTGCACCTCCCTGGCTTGCATTTTTTTTTCACTCAAAATAAATAAATTTGACTAAAAAAAGTAAAATCAAATACAAACAAAATAGAGAACCTTTATATATGATTCTATCTGGATTATTATCCTTTTCTGCAGTGATTCGTGAGGCCACAGATATCATTCACTTAGTGGTTAATTAATATGGACCAATATATTCCCCTTTAATAATTAAGCTAGTTCAGGCTGTACTTTTATATTTTTTACAATGGAAAGAGCTTGGAAAACAAATAATTAAATCATTGATATATTCTGGAATGGTTCTAAATTAGTCCTTTTTTTGCCAATAATAAAAATACTTTTCTCAATAGATGCATTTTTGACTAAGCTTACAGTATGATAATGTAGTCTCTGAATATGGTTTTTCATCACATGCTTCCTTGGCCCCAGACTACCAGAGACCAAATCTAAATAAGATACAGAATGTCTACTTAAAGTCTTTCCATTATTCTTCCTCTTCTGCTTTTCACACAAATGTTAAAACTTCCAAATTATTTTTGTGATATTACAAAGCCTGCATAAGTAATGATCCAGTTGCCCAATGTAAGCACTGTATTGTTCATTTACCTCTTACGGCAGTATTTCAGGTGTGAAAGAACCAAGTAAACAGACAGCAAAAGATTATACATCATAAATAAGTGTGACTGTGTTTCCATTGAGATATTCATTCAATAATGGAGAAAATTGCACTAGAGAAGAGTAGAAATGGTTAAGTGTAAATGTTTAGGTATTTGGTCAGTTACAGCTAACCATTCAAGAATTTATCAAAGGCTATGAATTAAATATGCTGTCAAAGTAAAAACATAAATGCATGCCAACAAGTGCAGGATCAAATGACTTTTTCTATTAAGAAGTGCCAATAAACAGCTTTTCTAAATAGTATAAAAAGTGATCTTTTATGCTACTAAATGCCATCATTACTACCACCCTATAAATCTCATTAAACAATGCCTTCTACTTAAGAGGAACATGAACTTGATTTATAATTCAAAGAACAATTTTTGGAATAATTTTAAGTAAAATAATTAGACCCGAATGATTAGAGATGATAAATTTATGATCTCTGAGTAATCAACAAGACTACCCTGTCCTTTTTTTTTTTTTTTTTTTTGCCATTAATTAGACTGTTTAAATAGACTGAGAAAGAATGTCAGCCTGACTCTGGTACTTTTTTTTTTTTTTTTTGCTTTCTTCCTCACAGAAACTGACAATCTCATATTTTGGACAACAATTATTAAAGGTGTATTTTTAAAGTAGAGCCCCTAGAATCTCAGTTTCAGTCACTTATGACAGGGTGTTAATACAGATATTTGACAATACAAGGATGATATGCTTTCTTTAATTCTACATTTCTATAAAGGTTTGTACTCAGTCTTGGAGAGAACATTTCCACCCAAGCATTGTTAGAAATGAACTAGTTCTACTTTTCTCACACTTGATCCATCATTAAGCTAATGACTCTTTAAAAAAAAAAACATTAATTTATTTATTTTGAGAGAGAGATTGAGAATCCCAAATAGGCTTTGTGCTCTCAGAGCAGAGCCCTAGATGGATTTGAACTCACAAACTATGAGATCAGGACCTGAGCCAAAATCAAGAGTCAGACATTTAACTGACTGAGCCACTCAGGTGATCCTATCATGATGAATTTTTTCTATTCTCTTCCATTCTTGAAAATGTTGTTAGTTAAAAGATTCTCTGACTTCAGGTTTCTCAGAGTGTGAACTGTGATATTCTTATAATCCCAGGAAGTTTGAGGATTTAGTTAGAAGGGATTAGCTATTCTTTTAGTCAAAGTTAGTCTTCACATGACCACTAAAAATGAACATTATAAACAGTGTAAAATAATATTTTGTATTTACATAGGTACCCCATCATTTTTTACCAAATGCTTCAATGCTTATTAGTTTGTCCATCTCTAAGAAATGGGTGTTGTTGATAAGGTGCACTATTTACATATGAAACATGAGATAAATGCATGGGAAGAGTCACTATCCAAGACACTAAAAATGTAATACCCAAACCAGAACTAGAAAACAATTCTCTGGCTCTAGATTCCAATCCAGCACAATCAGGTCTATTCAATGATACCTAAGACAAGATTTGTACTCAGTCTTGGAGGCAACATTTTCACCCAAGCATTGTTAGAAATAAATCATTTCTACTTTTTCTTACACTGGGCCCACCATTAAGCTAATGACTCTTAAAAAAAACATTAATTTTTTAAAAATTAAATTATTTCCATTATTCTTCCTCTTCTGCTTTTCACAAAAACAAAATTTAAAACTCACAAATTATTTTTGGGACATTAGAAAGTCACATAAGTAATGATCCAATTGCCCAATGTAAGTGCTGTATCATTCATTTACATCCTACTCCCCTGTATCTCCCACCTTAGATCTCTCTTTCCCAGAAGCTAGTGCTGCATTTCTGCATTTCTTCTCAACACCTTTTCCTTTTTCTTCTGGATCCCTCTCTCTGTTTTTAATTTTTTTTTCCTCTCATAGGTACTTCCTTACTATTCTCTAATCCATATACTTTGTTTTGGAAGCTGCTTCTCACAGGAATCAAACATAAGCTCTTTCTTATAACACCTTCAGAAGAATATCAATAGCACCATTCCATTCTGAGAGTTAAGTGTGTGATAAACATGATTAAATCATTCTTATCAGTAGCCAACAAAGAAGGTTCAACATATTACAAATTTTCTTTCTCCTTCAGTATTAAGCTTGTATGACTATTAATTTATATTAATATTTGTACAAATATTTTACTTTGCATAGGAAGCTATACAAAGTATAGTATAGGTAGTATACAAATCAAACTATTTATCATGCTTATTTGAACCCTGTAATTCCTGTTTTCTGTAATTAATTTTAATAAAATCAGCTGCAGAAAGCACATGACCACAACACTCTTTTCAATGAGAAAAAACATTATTTTTTGAAAACTATTTTTTCTGTTTTATTTATTTTTAGAGACAGAGGAGAGACAGCACGAGCAGGGGAGGGTCAGAGAGAGAGACACACACAGAATCTGAAACAGGCTCCAGGCTCTGAGCTGTCAGCACAGAACCTGATGCGGGGGTCGAACCCACAAACCTTGAGATCATGACCTGAGCTGAAGCTGGACGCTTAAATGACTGAGCCACCCAGGCGCTCCTGAAAAAAATTTTAGAAAAAAGAAATATCTGTGCATATGTATTTGCACATTTACACACAAAAGAATGGAATAATGTGAAACAAAATCTAACCTAGATTTCAGTGTTTCTACTTGGTAAAAATATAGGTAAATTTGATGTTTTAGTTCTGCTTTTTTGATTTTTCTTAATAAATATGCATTAATATAATAGTCAAAGAACATGTATATGGGGATGCCAAACAACTGTAATGGCACACATTTTCTCATCATAAAAAGGGAAATTAAAAAATTGATATTCTTCATCACTCCTACCTTTATTTTTCAAAGTTGAAAATACATTATCATTTTTTTCTTGAAAATACATTGTATATTACTTGTGATTTATATTGCCTGCCGTTTTGGAAAAGCGAGTCATTGGTATTTACTCTCCATGAAGTAGTGTATTCAAAAACCTGAAATATCAGCAGTTACATAATGGTTTCATATCCATAAGTTCACAGAGCTCAATATCTCAATTAGAGCAGAATATATACTGTTTGCTTCCAAAGGCCTTCAAATGAACTGTTTAGTTTCCCAAGAAACTAAACAATAAATCAACATGTCCTTTTTTAATAGGTAAAAGTCCAATTCTTAGTCTTTTTCAAAGTTTTATTTTATTGAATCACTCTTCGGAAATGTGACTCACTTGCCATTTGGAGAAATGAAAATTCTGAATGATTAATTCATTCATTTATTCACTTAACAAACATGTTTTGCCTATATTCATTTTGCTGATCAACAAGCTAGTTACAGCATTGAAATAAAGATTAATCATCATCACACCTTCCACAGAGTATTTAGTCATTCAATAATAAATATTTATTAATATTTTAGGTTGTTCTAGATGCTGGGAGTGAAATAGCAAATAAAAAAGAAACCAGGAATGTTCTCATGGAGTTCAGATATAAAATGTATAAATGAATGACTGGTAAGACTATGAAATATTCAAACTAATACTCCAGGAGTTAGAAGGAGAAATGTTGTCTTATGCCTTAGAGAACATTTAAGTGGGCGTTAGATCCCATTTTCTGCACTCCCTAAGGCATCATTTTCATCCTCCTAAAAAAAAAAAAAAGCACTCAACATAATATGATGTAATTATCCATCATATTCCTAAATGGAGGGTTTTCTGATCATAAATAATTTCCCCTTCTGTATACTTGTATTGATTAGATTCTCATTTCTCCATTCCCTCAAAGATTTTTCAATGACCCCCATGTCTTATTCTGAATATTGATAGCACATCCCTGTGCATCATTTATTTCTTTCCTGAGTGTTATTTATACTCTTCACAGAACTGAATCCTTGATGCTCCCTGGTTTTCTTTTTTTTTTTTTTATTACTGATATTGGCAATTTTTATTTTTCCTCTTTTTCCCTTAATTACTCTTGTTAAGGTTTTATATGTTTCTTTATCTTTTTAGAGAACTAACACTAGTTTTGACCATTTTTTCTATTGTACAATTTCTATCAATTGAATTCATCAACTGACTATTTATTTCTTGCCATTAAGTTTATTTTTATTACATTCTCTTTCTTCCATTTTATTGATTTCCTTCTACTTTACTGAGTCTCTTTGTTTTTAGTTTCTTCAAGTAAAATTCAGATCTTTGATTTTCAGTCTTCTAGTATATTCATTTCAAACTAAATTTCTCTAAGGGCACCTGAGTGGTTAAGCATTTGACTTTGGCTCAGGTTTTGATGTCACAGTTGATGGGTTTGAGCCCCATGATGGGCTCTGTACTGACAGCTCAGAACCTGGACACTGCTTCAGATTCTGTGTCTTCCTGTCTCTCTCCCCTCCTCTGCTCAGCTCACACTCCTTTTTCTCCCTAAAAAATAAATGAACATTAAAAAAAATGTAAAACTGTATTTCTCTCTTTGTTGTGCTCTAGCTGCATCCCACAAATATTGGTATGTTATATCTTTAACATTATTCAGTTCAAAATGTTTACATTGATATTTTAAATAAAATTTTGATATTTTCAGTATAATATATTCTTGGCCCTAGGTTCCTGATAAAGTATACTGCAAATTTCCAAGTGGAAAGATACTATCATTTTTGTGGTTTTTCCATTTATTATCATTGATTTTATTTTCTTTCCATTGAATATTTACTTCCTGTTCAGATATTACATCTCTCAAAATGATGTATGGTGTTTGATAATTGTGTTGTTTTATATACCAAGCTTGGGCCAATTTTGGTAAATACTCTATGTGCATTTGAAAATAATTTTTATAATCTTGATTCATTTTATCAGGTATTTAGAGAGATGTGCTAAAGCCTTGTTAATATTGGCAAGAAGTTTTTTATTTCTGCTCAGAGTTTTGGATAACTTTTGTTTTTGTTTTTTTTTAACTTATTTTTTAACGTTTATTTATTTTTGAGAGACAGAGAAACAGAGCATGAGCAGGCAAAGGGCAAAGAGAGAAGGAAACACAGACTCTGAAATAGCCTCCAAGATCTAAGCTGTCTGCACAGAGCCTGATGAAGGGCTCGAATTCACAAATTGTGAGATCATGACCTGAGCCGAAGTGAGCTGCTCAGCCGGCTGAGCCACCCTGGTGATCCTTGTTTTCTCACTCCAAAGGTATACTATAAAGTACATACATACTTAGAGTATATATATATCATTTTGAAATATCATTTTTAAAAATTCTCTGATGTTTCTTGTCAGATGTTTCTATATGTAACTGTTAATATATGAATTCAGCTTTAATTCAGCCAGGGCTTGCTTTATTTACATAATGTTATGATAATTATTTTTATATTGTTTTTTTTTTTAGAAACAGAGAGCACATGAACATGTTGCATGCGAGCAGGAGAGAGGCAGAGAGAGAGGGAGAGAGAGAATTTCAAGAGAGCTCCGTGCCCAGCCTGGAGCCTGACGTGGGACTTGATCTTACAACACTGACTGATATCATGACCTCATTTGAGATCAAGAGGCAAACATTTAACAGACTGAGCCACTCAGGTGCCCCATTATTAATTATGTTTTATCTTGCCATTTCTTTATTGTCTCAATGTATCTCATGCAATTGAGTATCTATTTTTTGAACTGTAACCTTTGTTATTTTAATGATCATTTTCTTCTTTTTTAAAGTTTTCTGTTTAATGCACCTCCTATATATCCCTTAGTCTCTTCTTTTTCAACTACTTTTGGACTAATAATTATATGATTATTGTACTATTTTTTAAAGTCGATTTTTATTTTGAGAGAGAGAGAGAGAGAGAGACTGGGCTAGTGAGGAGGGGCAGAAGGGTGGGGGAGAGTGTGAATCCCAAGTAGGCTCCCCACTGTCAGTGTAGAGCTCAACATGAGGCTCGATCTCACAAACGATGAGTTTATGACCTGAGCCAAAATCAGAGAAGTCAGACACTTAACTGACTGAGCTACCCAGGCATCCCTTGATTTTTTTTTATCCTCTATTACCTCATTAATTTTATATTCTTATATTTATTGTCCTAAATAATAATTTATATCACTGAATGATGACTGTTTAACATGGCAGTAATTCAAGGTACTTTTTTTCCTTTTTCCAATCTTTCCACTTATCTGCTACATATGATTATTTTATATTTCCCCCCTATTGATTACATGTTTTTTATTGACTTGTTTTTTTGTTCATTAAATCTATTTCAGGCTTTATGTAATCTGCTGCCAAAACCCATTAAACTGATGAAAATTGGTCATATCATGTGTAGTCTGAAGGCCGAATTATACACAGTTTGATGAACTGTGTATAATTACAAAGAAAGGAGACACAACTGTTTTTGATTCTGAGCATCAGGTAGTATTTTTCCCACTGTGCTCATTTTCTTTGCCAAATCAAGATTTATTAATGGGAGGTGACTAATAAAGTGTAGAAAATTTTTTAGTTTGATATATGATACAAAAGCTAGATTTCTGTATAGGCTGAGAGATTCCAAATTACTGGTGTCTCAAGCAATTTAAACTGGTAGTCTCCCTGAATAAGGTTATACCATTGTAGAACAATATCACTTCAGGCTTGGATTTTCTCTAATATTGCCTATTGTCTCTCTGGTCCACAGGATTGATAAAGTAAAACACAAGTAATGTTAACTAGCATTCTATTCTTTCCATTCATTTTCTTAAGATTTGTAGGTGGAGCGGTCCACCTTCCATATAGCAAGGAACAATTTTAAATGTTTTGGCATGACATCAGAAATCATTATCTTTCCAAATATTTTACTTATTTTTTTGGAAGCAATTCTACTCTTAGTTCTGAGTTTCTTTGCTTCATAAGATAAAAAGTATGACTCTATAAGAAATGGTATCATGAGGGATACCTGGGTGGCTCAGTTGTTTAAGTGTCTGACTCTTGATTTCGGCTCAGGTCATGATCATGGTTCATGGGTTCAAGACCTGCATTGGCAATTTGGAGCCTACTTGGGAATCTCTCTCTCTCTCTTTCTCTCTCTCTCTCTCTCTCTCTCTCTCTCTCTCTCTCTGTGTCCCTCTCCTTTTCTCAAAATAAAAAAAGAAAGAAAAAAAAGGAAAGTGTAACCCAAAGTACATGTGCTAAAAATAAATATCTTTTCTTTTACATAATAACAAAATATAGTTATGTGAATGAGAGTATCTACTCACAGAATCAATCACAATATCTCTTTATTTCATATTACTATCTTAGTCAAGATGGTAAAATATAACTCAAAAAGTTCTGCATTTTGACTTTAAGTCAAAATAGACAGAGTGAATGGGAGTAATATCATTTAAATAAAGCTGTAAAATCTGTAAATTAGCTCTATTCATATTCTTTTGATAAAGTCTTAGATATAGCACTATACCCTAGCTCATACAATGAATAAAAATATAATCTCTAATGAGGGATCATGTGTACTCCTAAAACTCAAGTTTTTTATAAAATGAACAAGACAAAAATGGATGATGTGGAAACCATGCAGTTTCTGCTTGGCTAAAAAAATCATTAATTTGAAAATTAGAAGATAGGTTTATGAAAAAATAAAAGTTAAATCGAGAGGGTATGTAATAAGAGAAAAGAAAGAATACAATGGAATTCAAGAGGAAAGGTATCAGTAACACCACATGTTACATAGAGATCTCTGTATGTTAAAAACATATTATAAGTTATTCAATAATGTTATCCAGGGGATGAAAAATTATGGGGAATACCGGACTATAGTGAATTGAATCATACACATGCAATAAGCTATGTAGATTTTTTACCACAATAAAATTAATATTTCATATCATTTGAGAATACTTGTACTTGATCACTGTAAAATAAATAAACACATAAATCTATTTAAAATATATATATATTTTAATTCCATGAGATATTTTTTTATTAGACTTGATATATGGGTAATATGGAGTTTCATGGTTTTTAATTTGGATTTTAATGTTTATTTAGTTTTGAGGTGGGGGCAGAGAGTGAGAGAGGAAGACAGACTCTGAAGCAGTCTCCAGGCTCTGAGCTATCAGTACACCACTGGAGTTCCTTTTATTAGGATTGGCTAATGAGATAGACTCATACAATTAAATGTATATCCAGTCATAAAAGTTAATATATGGTATTGTTAAGGTTACAATTCTTTTTTTTTCTCTGCTTGAATTTCCACATTTTTATACAGTTTATTGTTAAGTTGGTTTTTATATAACACCCAGCACTCTTCTCCACAAGTGCCCTCCTCCATGACCATTACCCACATTCCCCTTTCCCCCTCCCCCTTCAGTCCTCAGTCCTCAGTCCATTTTCAGTACTCAAGAGTCTCACATGATTTGCCTCCTTCCCTCTCCCTAAGCTCTTTATTCCTCCTTCTATTTTGAATGACAAGCTTGCTGGATAAAGGATTCTTGGCTGCATTTTTTTTTTTTTTCTGTTCATCGTGTTGAAGGTTTCCTGTCATTACTTTCTGGTCTGCCAAGTTTCATAAGATAGGTCTGTAACCACTCTGATAGGTTTCCCTTTGTATGTTAGGGCCCTTTTATCCCTAGTTGCTTTCAGAATTCTCTCTCTCTTTTTTTTTTCCATAATATTTTATTGTCAAATTGTTTTCCATACAACACCCAGTGCTCTTCCCCTTAAGTGCCCTCCACCATCACCACCACATCCTTAGATTTTGCCAGTTTCACTATGACATGTCATGCTGAAGGTCAATTCAAGTTACATCTTAAGGGTGTTCTCTGCGCCTCTTGGATTTCAATATCTATTTCTTTCCCCAAATTCGGGAATTTCGTGACTATAATTTGATCAAGCACCCCTTCAGGACCTTTTTCTCTTTCCTCTTCTTCAGAAATTCATATGATATGGATATTGTTCCATTTGATTGTATCACCCAGGTCCTGAATTCTTGTTTCGTGTTCCTGGATCAATTTCTCTCTTTTTCTCGGCTTCCTCTTTTGCTATAACTGTGTCTTCTAATTCACCCATTCTCTTCTCTATCTCTTCAATCCATGAAGTGGCTACTCCTATTTTATTATGTACCTCATTTATAGCCTCTTTTACCTCATCACAGCTATTAGGAAGGTCTGTAGTCTTTGTATCAATATTTTCTCTAATGTCTTCCATGCTTTTTTAAATCCAGGGATTAATTTTATGACAATTGTTCTAAACTCTTGTTCAGTTATGTTCCTTATATCTGTTTTTCTTAATTTTTTAATGATTATTTATTTTTTGAGGGACAGAGAAAGACAGCGTGAGCAGAGGAGGGTCAGAGAGAGAAGGAGATACAGAATCTGAAGACGTCTCCAGACTCTGAGCTAGCTGTCAGCACAGAGCCCGATGTGGGGCTCAAACCTACGAACCGTGAGATCATGACCTGAGCTGAAGCCAGACACTCAACAGACTGAGCCACCCAGGTGCCCCTTCTTATATCTGTTTTGAATAGTCTGTGGCTGTGACTTCTTGGAATTTCTTTAGAGGAAAGTTCTTTCATTTGTCATTTTGGCTAGCTTTCTGTCTCTTATTAGTTTTAAAAGCTTGTTATGTAGTCTGCACCTGTGAGTATTGCTATATTAAAGGATACTCATTGACTGTCCAGGGCCTGTCCATTCAGGAAGTGTTCTTTTAATGGTGTCTCTCAGGTTTTAGGTTGTTCTTGTTGTGCCTTTACTTTATTTCCCTACTCAATGTTATATGGAACACTCCACCAGGTGTACTATGGCTTGTTTTTTCAGGTAGCCTCAGGCATCTCTGAGGTTGTCTTCTTTCTGGAGTCTGTGTGTTTCCGTCCCACGCTTGCAGATCAGAGTATTGTCGCTTCAGTCCTTCTCAGTTTGATACATGCGGGGAAGCAAAGATTACAGAACTCCCTACTTCTCTGCCATCTTCCTCTTCTACCAAGGTTACAATTCTTACCCCCTGATAAAATTTAGCTTCATGGGAAAGTTTTAATTTTACATCGTATGTTATCATACTTCTAAAATTTATTTCACCATGGTAAAATACTTTGTCAGATTTTAATAATTCCTATATGGTCACAAGTTTGCTTTATGAAACACGAATAGTTGATAATTTCACAAGCAAGAGGACTTTTTAATAAGATTTTGAGAAGTTTTTTAAGAATGTGCTCCTACACTGAAGTCTTTTTGTGTTAGTTTCTAAATGCAGAGCTAAGACATCTTCCCTTTCCAAAAGAATTGAAAGATAGAGATATTTTTCCTTTGGTGTAATGCATAATGTTACATGTAATCTTTAGCAATATCTATATCTTGAAATGTAGAAAACATAGTGTTTCAGTTAGATTTTGCTATGTAACAAAACACCCCAGATCTTAATGCCTTAGTACAACTATTTAGATGGTTCTGTGGGTCATAAATTCAGGCAGAACTGACCTTAGAAATCTATTTGGTCTGGAAAAGACTTACCAAAGTATGGTTTACTCATGCATTTGTAGCCAGCTGACGAGACTATTGAAACTTTTCTGCCTGGCCGTTCAGCCTCCAACAGATTAGCTCAGACTTCTATATGTATCCTGAAGAATTTATATTAACTAAAATATGGCAAGCCCCAAGAAGAAAGATATTCCATATCTCTGTTTTTGTCAGATGTGTTAATGTTTCATTGACCAAAGCAAACCACATGAACAATCCATTTTCAAAGGATGGAGGAACTGATTTGACTTTTTTCAGCAAAGCCACACCGCAAGGGTAGAGATGAAGGAGGGAAAGTATATTTCTGTTATTATTATTTTTACTATGTATTTCATGTAGTAATTATTTTCTATTAAAAATCCTACTTCAAAATCTTATTTTCTTGAAGTTATCACCATCATAAGATATTAAAATATGATTTAATATTCTTATATAAGCATAGATCATGAGTAAAATTAAAAATAATAATAATACCAAAATGATGGTACAGTAGTAGTTTTTAAAACTTTTTAGCAAAATTTACAGATATATTAACCAGTTTCAATGACTAGGTAATTTTAGAATTATATATGTTACATGTAAAATATCTTTGATGCACTTCAAAGTATTTGAAATTCATTTAAATTACATACAAACTTTTCTCATGAAATAATGAATATTTACTGTATTTTTTCCTTCTTTTATAAATGCAATCCTGAATATGTATTGGTTTTTCTTCATGTCTTTCAAAATTTCATTATATCAAATAAAAAGAGTCAAAACTAACAAAATTAACATGAAGCTTTTATTTCATTAGCCTTCTGGATATTTGGTGATGTTAAACAGTTAACTTTTAAATTAAGCATTTATCTCTTTAATAGTTTGAAATATATGGGTATAAAACCTATCTTAATTCCTGCCTTTTTCTTGAAAATTCTTGGCAAAACTATAGAACTAAGGTGTTCATCTCTTGGAAAAAATTGAACATGTTGATGTTGAGAAAGACGTTTGGTTTTGTTTGCCATCTAGTTACCTTGGAAACCATACTCTTGGAAAGGAACTGCATTGCTGAGTGGGAACACATACCATAAAAATCAGGCAAGAAAACTCCCCTGTATGACAGCAGATTACTGAAAGTATAGGGGAAAGGGGTGGTAGAAAGCTGGGAATATACATATGCTCATTTATAATTTATGTCCTTTTCCAGTGTAAAATTGTGAGTTAATTAATATACTATACAATCTAGAACTGAAGGAAAGGCTGAGGCTTCTATAGTATCTGACCTAGTTCCTGCCACATAAGAGTGATAACATATTTATTACAATGATTAAAATCTTCCAGCACCAAAATATAACTTGGTCTCCAGAAAGCTGTAATCAAGGAATCACGTTATTTTTGTATTGTCTCAAAATATAATCATTTTTAAAAATATAAAATATGCACAGATAGAATGAAATTCCATGAAGAAATTCAGTTATCTGCTTTACCTTTTTTAAATGCATGGGTATGTAATATAATATTCTATTCAACTGCACTTATTAATCATGGGTTTTTGTACAACTAAAAGAGTCCAGTGTGGTCAACAAAGTTCAAAATACTTCCCCTTTCTAAGGGTATTCAGTAAAAGACAATTTTTCTAGGTACTGTTGTAAAGAGAGTTATAGATAGAATCAAGGTTGCTAAATAGCTGATGTTAAAATAGAGACACTATCCTGGATTATCCAATGTAATGGATGCAATGTAATCACAGGAGTCATTAAATGTAGACCAGAAGTGCAAAGGAGTGAGTCTGAGAGACTGTGGCAGAAAAGGAATCAGCAAGAGAGATGGGGTGGAAAGGGGTTTAAGAGAGTTTCCCAGTGTGAGGAGTACTTGACCCTGGCTTTACAAATGAAAGAAAAGACCAGTAAAACCAGGGAATCCAGGAGACCTCCTGAAATTGAGAATGATTACCAACTGACAGCGATCAAGGAACCCTGACTCTGTGTTTGATAAAAGTATTACATTACAATCTGGATAAGCAAGGAAGCAGTTTCTCTAAAGCTTTTGGAAAATAACATGTTGATTTTGGCTTTGTAATACCCAGTACCCCAGTCCCAGTAGAGCCCACTGAATTTCTGACATATAGAAACATGAGTTAAATTTGTGTTATTTTAAGTTTGTAGTAATTTGCAGTGGCAGGAAGAAAAAACCCAGATAACTACTACTTTGACATTTTATGCAACACATTAAATCCATTGTTATGCTCTTCATTTGTTAATTCATTCATCTTAGGTCCATTATTCTGCTCATTATTTCAGATGGATAAATAGAGAGATATAGAATGAGAAAGAAACAGAAAGATAATTTTTAGTGCTTATCACAGTTGTAATTAAATACATAATTTTGTACTAATTTATTTTCTTATATTTGTGGCTACTGCCAGACAAAATACTGCATAATAACAGGAATTGTGTCTTTAACTTTCTTTTTTAATTTTAGGGGTGCCTGGATAGCTCACTTGGTTAAGAATCTGACTTTGGCTTAGGTCATGATCTCACATTTCGTAGGTTCAAGCCCCGCGTCTGGCTCTGTGCTGACAGCTAGGAGCCTGTAGCCTGCTTCAGATTCTGTCTTCCTTTCTTTCTATCACTCCCCAGCTTGCTCTCTCTCTCCGTCTATCTCTCTCACAATAAGTAAATAAACATAAATGATTTTTTTTAACTTGAGAGAGAGAGAGAGAGAGAGAGAGAGAGAGAGAGAGCGAGCATGTGGAGGACATGGGCCAAGGTAAAGAATCTTAAGCATGCTCCATGCTCAGCCCGACATGGGGCTCCATCCCACAAAACTGGGATCATGACCTGAGTGGAAATCAAGAGTCAGATGCTCAATGGATTGAGCCATCAAGTGCCCTAGGGTTCTGTTTTTATTGTTCCCTGCTATACACCAGACACTAAGTCAAGATCTAAATATTGAGTAAATGTTTTTTGATTGAGTTAATGAATTAATTAATGGATGGTGGGTATATACATTTCATAAAATGATAGAGTATATTTTCTTCATTTAAGAAATTTACAATTGTGTTAAATTAGAGACTGTACATCCAAATAAATATGAGAAGAAAAAAGAAATGTTAAGATCCATGAGAATAGAAAAACAGTAAAAACCGTAGGATTTCAGAGAATATAATGAATATATATGGTTATCATGATTAAGAAAAAGAAGTTTTTCTTTATTTCAAAAAGGAGATAATTTTGTTTCTTTAATTTTTATAGTACTTTTCTGTTTTCCTTCCAAACTATGACCTCCAGTTTTTTTAAGTAGATTTACATTTATCTTTTTAAATAGTTTATTGTCAAATTGGTTTCTATATAACACTCAGTGCTCTTCCCCACAAGTGCCCCTCACCATGATCACCACCCCTGCCATCCCTCCCCCTTTCCCTTCATCCTTCTGTTCCTTTTCAGTATTCAATAGTCTCTCAGGTTTTGTGTCCCTCTCTCTCCCTAGTTCTCTTTCCCTTTTCCCCTCCCCATGGTCCTCCATTAGGTTTCTCCTGTTCTCTTGTTAGACCTATGACTGCAAACATAAAGATTATATATAAAGAATAAAAGCTATTGTATGATAAGTTTTAGAATTAATAAAATAAATGTTTCAATAGAAAAATAAAAATACAGGAGCAACTGCCTGGATCAGTTGGTATAGTGTTTGACTCTGGATCTCAGGGTCATGAGTTTAAGCCCCACACTGAGAATGGGACCTACTTAAATAAATAAATAAATAAATAAATAAATAAATTTATGTTTTGAAAAGAAATTAAAATGTTTAATAAATATATAAACATAAACACTCCACCAGTAATATAAATTAAAATAGCAACAAAATAACACTTTTTCTATCAGATTTAAAATATTTATTTTTTAACTTAAAATGTTTATGTAATTTTGAAAGTGAGAGAGACAGAGTATGAATGGGGGAAGACAGAGAGAGAGAGAGAGGGAGACACAGAACCTGAAGCAGGTTCCAGGCTCTGAGCTGTCAGCATAGAGCCCAACATGGGACTCAAACTCACAGACCGTGAGATCATGACCTGAGCCAAAGTCGGACGCTTAACCAACTGATCCACCCAGGCACCCCAGATTTGAAATATTTAAAATAAACAGTAACTTCCAGAGCTAGTGAAGGTAGTAGAGATTGGGCACATTTGTATGGTGTTGGTTGGAACAAAAATTGATGCCTTCTGTTTGAATACTAAATATGGCACATCCATCATTTTAACTAATTTATATTTTAAAAGTTTATTCTCCAAAATAAACTATCAACAAATAATAAAATCTTTATAAAAATTCTTATTGTAGAATTGTATGAAAGAATAATCTCAACATTACTCCATTTTTGTTATCAATAGCCTTATGTTCAAATAGACCTAATATCTGCCCACAAAACAAGTAATTAAAAAATATATAATCATTTTACATTATTATACATATATTAAATCACCTCACAAAAGATTACATAGACAACGTAAATATAAGTGACTTTTTATGTTTAAAAAAAAAAGAAAGAAAAAAGAAAAAAAAGTTTTTCAAATAATGAAAATTGTGTCCAAATCAAAAATTATGCAGAGGATATTGATAATCAGAAAGGACAGTGATGTGGACAGTGCCCAAAGCAATAGAAAGTTCATGAAGGAAGACATTGTTTTTTAGAATATTATTTATAATTATTGTTTGGAGTCTAATGGGGTTTGTATTGTAGAAATCTTTTTCAACAATTGCCCATCCCAAAATACTTAGTGTCTAGAGGTAGGTAGGTGACCACATAGATATCTAATGTGGTGTAAAATAAACAATATTTTATATTGAAGAACAGAAATGTGCTCTAAGGTACCACAAAGACACTTAACCTTATATTAGAATAATTCCAAAAATTGAACCCTAAGTTTTAGCCCTTTTTCTCATCTTAATAAAACCTCTATAATTTATTCACATTTCTTCCTTTGTTATTCCTCCAAACATATTTTGATCCTCTGTGAAGTTCTGTCAAATATGATTTTTCTTCCATCCTTAGTTAAAATCCTTGCTTTGTGAATAAACTCTCTGGTCTTTATTTTTCTTTTCTATAAAATAGAGAAATTATGTTATATACTTTGTTTTTGTTTTATGTGTTTGTATTAAGAGTGGATTATTTATCTATTTATGTATGTATTTATTTTTAAATTTGAATGTAGTTGACAAACAATGTTATATTTGTTGCAAGTGTACAATGTATGTCTCTCTACATTCTCTATGTCTCTATATATGATACTATGTTCACCACAAGTATAGCTACCCTCTATTACCATACAATGTTATTACAACATCATTGACTATATTTACTATGTTTTGCCTTTTATTCTGTGACTTATTAATTACTCATCACAGTGTTTACACATAATAAATGCTTAATAAATGTTATAGAATATCATTTCTATCAATACAATTGCAACTTATAGACAAAACTTCAGGAATAATTAATTATGGCATTGTCATTAATTACTCAGAATAGCATTTTATCACTAAAACATTTTTCATATTCCCACATAATGGAAAATTAAACAACCATTAGAAATTGCATAAAATTTATCATAAATGACTCTTAATAACATTAGCACTAATAAGAATGTTTATTTATATCATAAAAGAAAAATTAAAACAGTTTGCCAAACAGAACATGATGAAAATTCCAGTTTTGAGGATTACCAAGGTACAAAAAATATCCTGAAAGGATGTACAATGCACTGTTTTTATTATATAACTAGATAATGCTAGTGTATTTTTCTGTTATTCCATTTTCTAATTACATAAATTTCCTAATTTTATATCACTATATTATTCTAATACAATTTTGAAACATTATCACATCATCTTACTTTCTGAAGATGGCTCTCTCCTTCAAATTGTTGAAACTTTGTCAGTCACATATCAGTTATGCTCTTCCATTTTGTCTATTTGTTGGTGTGTTGCAGCGATGGCCTGATCAGCCATGATGGCATAATATACTATCTTAAAATGTAGTGGCTTAAAAAATTATTGCCACATTATGTGATATTGTGGGTCCAGAATCCAGGTGACATTTTACTAGAAATTCTGGTTGTCAAGTGGAATTGCATGTGGGCTTTGGAGGGAAGCTTGATTTGGCTGGAGAGTCCAAGGCATTTTGCTCACACGCATACCTGGACCATGCTGGAGATGGCTGGATGTCTGGCCTCCACTGTCCCCACCACCCATGCAGGATATTCATATTTTTACACGGTAGATTAGGGATCAAGACCAAATTAGAAGCTTCAGTCATCTTAAAGTCTGACCTGAAACTATTATAATATTTCTAGCATCCTCTATTGATTGAGCACTCACAGATCAGCCTAAAATTCAAAGAGAGGGGAAATATATCTTATTTCTCAGTGAAAGAAGAATACATATTTTTGGCTATGTCTAATTCTCCACAGGACGGTATGTCACACTACTAAGCTGAAGTTTATTATAATTCTGACAGCCTTTTAGTAATTTTTAGCACTCTATATTATATACATGTTCTTAATCTGCACTAGCTGATACTTCATTAGATTTGTAAATATATTAATCTCTAAAAACAACTACTAGTATATTAATAGCTAGATTCGGGTGTTTGAGACATTTTGATAAAATAGCATCTTTTTTTCCCCAAGTTTTATATTAATTGAGAAACAAAATCAGCAGATGAAGACTAGAACACACTTGCTTTATTACTGGGAAATATAATATTAAAGGATAAAGCTTATATCCCTGGTCAGTTAAAGTTTATAAAACTAACCTGAGAATTAGTCAAACTTACCCATGCCAGGGTCATTTCCTCCAAGCAGAAAACAGAATGGAACACGCATTTTCTACATTCATTCCATTCTCTCAAGAGAAATGAGAGAATGGGGGATGGGTTTCACATGCCACACTTCTCATTTCTCTTCCCTTAGAAAAGATTGTGTATCTCAATGAAGAGATGCTAAAGAAAGAAGTGACAAGAAAATCTGCCAATGAGAATACCAAGAATCAGACGTTAAGAAATGTTCTCGAGATTTCAAAGCTGGTGAGTTGCACACTGAGATGTTGAATCTAGATCTTCCAAGACCAGTACCACCAACTATTTGGATTAACAACTGTTAATCTTTATATATATAAGAACACTTAGGGAAGTATTTACCCAGTATATGCTATGGCAACATTTTCTAAAAAAAAAAAAAAAAAAAGTCAAAAAACTTTATTTGGAAAATTCTAAGGTGTATCTAAATTTTCCTGTCATTTAATAATGTCTCTGTGTGCAAACTTTCTCCAATAGAAAATTTACAATGGCAGTTTTCCTGAAGTTCAAAACTGAACTCAGAATATGCTTTTGGAATTTCAACTACATTCATCCTTAGTGCTCTAAAGGTCATAAACATTTCCATCCTGATTCATATGTTTCACTGAATAAGGGTTCCAGCCAGTACTGGGAAAAGTTAAAAATGATATTTATAATTGAGTTTGAGGTTTATCTGCCTTTTCAACTTTGTCCACAGTTTTTATGAAAAGACTCAAGTGCTGTAAATGTTATTATTTTCTTTTCAGATTTCTCTCCTACTGTGTGAAGATTATGGACCTGTATCTATACACACACACGTGCACGTGCACACCCCTATGAAAGTAGAAGTATGGGCCAACTAAAAAAAAAGTGTTCTAAAGACAATTATTTAAAATGTTTAAGTTTGGATCAGAGGAGAACGAAATTGTTGCACAAAATCAAGTGAATGATTTAAAGTTAGCCGGCATTCTGACAGCCATTGTGTTGGAATCGTACTGTCTATAAATAAAACACTCATGAATATTGGATCAAAGTCTTTTGTAAAACTTTTCATCATTCTTTTAAAAATAGTTACCAGAGTAGGTGATACAGCCATCACTAGGTATCAACAAGGAAAGAGTTGGGCTCCAGGTGAAACCAGTGATTAGTCAATGAGTATTTATAGCATTCATTTCAGGTACGATTTTTACATATTAATAATGTCTTTACCTGGCAACCTACTCTTTTCTAAATGTATTACATTTGATTTCTTCTTTGATTTTTGGGTGTTTTTTTTTTGTTTTTTTGTTTTTTGGGTTTTTTTTAGGAAAAGCAAGCAATATGCCATCTAAATAGGATCGTTGAAAGGGGAAACCTCCCATCAGATTATTTATGTGTCTTGGGATTTCTTAACTAATGACGGAGATTTCTGGGCTGTGAAAGCATTGTGTAAACACAGAGAGAACTGCTGTCCCCTTTTTCTCATTGGTACAGTTTTTAAATTTAGGAGGCCAGGAATGGGAGCAGAACAGAAACCACAAATAACCAGAAATGAGAAGAATTTAGCAATTGGATATATGGATTGAGAATTAAAACTATAGAACTACACTTCTATTCTCAAGGCTAGCTTGAGGTAATGGAGTCAGGGTTCCCTGAAACAGGGAATCACAGCAGGGACTGGAGGTTTGAAGTACTATTTTTAACTCCCCGAGGCTCCTTTTATTGACCAGCCAAGGATGTTGCCCAAATGGATAGGACTGGATAAACACAAGGTAATAGGCATCCAGTGTTATCAAAATCTAAACTACAATTTCTTGAAGAGAAACTTGAAAGTATAAATTCCGTGGTAAAGACATTAGATCTCTGCTCTCTACCAACCCAAGCTGAACACAAAGCTGTCCTACGTAGCAACACTCTTTTGCTTCCTAGCATTTGAGTAAATAAATTGGATCTATTTCACTCTTAGGTTTGAAAGCACAAAAACTTCCTTGTGCCTTGCAAGCTTTCTGGGGTTTTGTTTTTCATGCTAATAAAAAAAAATAACCTGAAACAATAATATGTTTTTCAGGTAAGACTTTGAGGGAAAGATATTTTGGAGGCTGGAAAAATGAAGAGGTTTGTTACAGTTAAAGAGGAGGGACTTTGAAAGTAGAGTTTTATTTTGCTGGTTGCTACATGAAATACAGAAAGTTACTTACTGCTTAGGATCCACAGACAATATATATTGGGATTAGTAAAGCTTTATTGGTTTTTTCTTTTTTAGTGCAATTCAAGCAGGAAGTACACAAAGTGGAATCCGTAAATGTCAGTTTACTTTACTCTGATTTATTTTGCTCTCTGATCCTTAAGTTAGCCTCCAGTAAGACCAGCTCTTCAGGGAGGCAAACAATGACAGACACTCTCTGTACATTGTCTCTCAGTCTTCAGAAGCAAGTTAAAAGAGCAGACACTGTTATCTGAACTGACCCTGCTGTAACACTGAATTAGGAGTATAAATGGTCCGATGTAACAACCAAAATGTAATGTGAAAGGAAAGATCCTAATTTACCAATAACATTAGATTTGTATGTGTATATATAGATATGATTTATTATGCTTCACTGCCTGATACCATTTTTTAAATAAAATGAAATTGAATCAGCGCAAAGGAAGTCGCATATTTTAATTGACCATTACAAATCTGTCTGATCTAAATCCTGCCTCTACCCATTTACTCGAATAAAGAAAGTGAGAGAGAAAGAGAGAGTCGAGTAATGAGACAAAAATGGTTTTAGACAGTATTATAGAACTTCAATATAAGACAAGCTTTTTATAATGGACCATGGAAATTTCATCATTTAGATAGTATTTAAACTAAAAGGTAAACACCACTATAGATAGTGCAAAGTCTATGTTTCTCCTCGCAGTAATGATTCTAGCAACTGTTCATGGAATGTTTGTTATGAATAGAAAGTGTGATATATTCTCACACAATTTTCTCCAGAAGCCCTCATGAACAAGGCATTTTAATATTTCTAGCACTTGACTAAGAAACATAAAGCTCAGAGCAGATATATTATCAGCCTAATGACATACATTAAATTATTTATACTAATACTGGACAGTGATGTGTATCTGAAGGACCTGGAAGCCATTACATTTTTTAAATTTTTTAATGTTTTTTATTTATTTTTGAGAGACAGGGAGAGACAGCTCGAGCAGGGGAGGGTCAGAGAGAGTGGGAGACACAGAATCTGAAGCAGGCTCCAGGCTCTGAGCTAGCTGCCAGCACAGAGCCCGACGTGGGGCTGGAACCCACGGACTGCGAGATCATGACCTGAGCAGAAGCTGGACGCTTAACCAACTGAGCCACCGAAGGGCTCCATGGAAGCCATTACTTTTAAAAAAGCCTTTATTTTCCTTCAGATGTACTTGCTGATAAGAGAGAGAGAGAGAGAGAGATGCATGCACAACGGGTATTATCATTCCTATATGGAAAGTGACCCAAAGCTCATGTCCATTATCCCCTTCTCCTAGTGTTCCAGCCAAAATCAACTATTTCCCATCTCCTCGTTCAAAGCCAGATTCTGAAAGGCCTCTTTGCTTTCAAATGTCCCATGTTGAATTTCTGCATAGAATTTTAAAATCATGTCCTAAGACAAATCTTTTATCAAGCCTTCCCTTGAGATTTTGAGGCAGCTAACATACATTCTTCAAGGGCACACAGCATTTTAAATAAGTTCCAAGTGCACACATCTTGGCTTCTTAGTTACTTCTCACTTTCCTGGTTCTCTTAAAGTCTCTCTGTTGGAAAAGCTTGTACTGTTTTAATCACTTAAAAAAGTTTATAGCTCTGACTACCCTACCTTGCCCACAGTAGACCACTCCATGAAAAAGATGCCTTGGTGATAAGTTATTATCCTTATTACAAAGGAGTTTTGACCCTCAGTTTTCAAGCATATGGGAAGATTGCAAACATTTCCTTTGAAGTTGAGGATAAACCCCATAAGTTGATCTGACCAAGGAGTATGAGGAGAAGGTACATGTTACTCTCTAGGTAAAAGGCAGCTCGAGCTGTGTCAAGCCCATTATCATCTGTCACGGTACCAGGCCTATGATCCTTGTTTTAGATAAAAAGAAAACCAATAAAAAGATAAATGCTGAAATAGGCCACATTCATACATTTTCAAATATTAATGTGACTTGGATCTGATATAACTCTGTCAGATATTTTTGTAGTTTGATAAGACAACACTTGATTGCTTTCTCTGAATGCTCCGTAGCAGGCCATTTTAATAGGCGTGAGTTCTAAATTCTTTACTTAGAGATCAACTTACAAAGTGCATTGCAGTCAAACACATAGGCTGTATATTTTCCCTTCCTTCCTATACATAATTTGTTTTATTTGGGGTCCTTAAGTTCTATTGTTTTCTTGGTCTGATTTGCAATTTTTAAAATACTCTGCATAGCTAGATTTGTTATGACAAAAAGATGTGTTTAATATGCAATTGTTTTTAGTAGCTCACTTATTTCTTTGCAGCTCAGTTTGATCTTGTCAGACATAATGCAGATAATTATAGCAGCAACAATACAAATTAATTACATATGCTCTTGATTTTTATGTTTTTCTACCCTACAATGCAATAAGGTTTGGATTTCACACTTAAAAACTCTTAATGAATAATATTCAATTCCCTTTACACAGAGCTAAAGAAATAAAAGTGTTTTTTTATTATTCTTTAAATGTTTAATTCTAAAGGAATTTTTAAATAAGTATTAAACTAGTTGTAATAAAAGTTTCACACACTTGGAGTGCAAACATAATCTTGTCAACATATACAACAGCTTTGGAATTGTAAGTCTGTTTTATATGACACATTAATTTTACTATTTTAATACTTTGAAATATGCCATCATAGAAGAAAAATTTAATTGAAATGAACTTTAAAATAACTATGTCATAATTTTTAGTAAATTAAATATTAGTATGTTTAAAAGTGTGGATTCCCTGACGACTTAGTTTAATAATTTTCTCAGTGTAGCATAAACTGTATTCAATACGGCACAATGTTTTATAGAACAGGTTGGTTAACAAAGGCCCTAAGACCAAACTGAATACTTGTTTTTATAAATAAAGTATTACTAGGACACAGCCACACTCATTAATTTACATATTGTCCATTTGTGAATTCAGAGTTGTTTCAGAGCTAACCCTAAACCTAACCCTAACCAACTCTAACCCCAGCCAAAGGTCAGAATGGGCTAAAGCAGAGCTGAGTAGTTTATGACAGAGACTATTATAGTCCACAATACCTAAAATATGTATTATCTAGCCCTTTACACAGAAAGTTTGTTGAGCTCACATTTAAACATGGGCATTGAGTCAGAAAACATGTTTCTGTCATTTTATTGCTTATAACCTTGGCCAAATTGTCTGACTTTTATTTAGCTTCATTAAAATTTTTTTATCTGTAGTATAAAGATTATAATATTACTTATATCAGGCTAAATTGTTTAAAGAAACAATATATGCAAATGGCTAAGTCTGGCATTGGTAAGGAGAAATTGCTTTATAAATAGCACACTGTTACAGTTGATGCCATTTTTGTTCCTGTTCTTTATGACCTTCTCTCATAGACTACCTAGCAACATGTATATATATGTAAATTGTTAAATTGTCAATGTTTATATAATATAAACCTTGAAATTATTATCATAGTTCCAATCTGGACAAAGATATTTTCTTAGTATGTTATTGTATGTACAAGAGTGTTATAAAAGCACATAATTTTAAATATATATCTATGTTTCTAAAGTTTAATATATTTTTAAGAAAATTTTCTGGACACATTTGGAATTGATATGATTAGTAAGTGTAAAATGTAGTTTATATAGAGATAGTAGGTTTGAAGACATAAAGGTTGATTTTAGAACAGGTTTCATATTCACATTATAGGCAAACAATGTAGTTTTTCTTTTACATAAAGTGAATATTTATGAAATTCCTAGTGAAAACATAAAATAAATGAGTGGGTTTCTGAGTGAATATTAGGCTCTCCCCTTGCTCCCTACAGAGTGTAATCTAAACATAAACACACTTTATAAAAAAGATTCCAGTAATAGGCAGTAGCGTCAAATTAAACAATTTTAAGGTCTGACAAAAGACCTTATGTATTCGTTTCCCTTTCTAAATATAAGAATCAAGTGCACCCCACACATCATTCTCTGTGCAGATGTCCATGCAATCACTGGGTTTGTTACACTAAAGTGCCCTGGGATTAAGATTTCCTTCTCCTAATATTGGTGAGCATTATAAATACTGGATACATCTAGGGGTAGGATGTAAGGACTAAGCTCACAGTGGACTCAAGGGCAGGCCCAGGGAGCATCACTGAGGATAGAAAAATAAGTAATATTACTGATATTTTTTCACATTTCTAATTTTGAAGCCCATAGCAAAATGCAGGCAATTTTGAGACAATGGATATTAAAGTTTTTCAAATGTTGGAATACTATGCCCTTTGACCTCTCTGTATTTGCATAAAAGTAATGCCCTCAGTATCTGAAATGACTCAATTTCCTTCTCCTTAGCAAAATTTCCTTTGCTCCAGATAAAACAGTGATAGTTTGTCCTTTCCTATTAATAGTGCCACTAAACTGTTTTTTCAACCTCCTAGTGACTTGGGGGTCTTTCTTGTTACAAAATTTGTCTTTGTATTTATTGAGACAAGTAGTTAAACAGCCTAGGGTTATATTAAAATGTGTGAGAATACAGAAGCATATATGGATTATGAGTTTGATTATAATATCTTACAAGGTGATTTCTTTCTGTATGCTAAGCATATTTTCATAGGTCTGCCTAAGAACTCAAGAGAACTTACTATTCAGCTTACCTCTTCAACTATTATTAAACACCACATGAGAAAGTCAAGTATTCCCAGGGACCTTTTTTTAATTCAGATAGTGCTCCATATTTATTTAAGTTTCTATAAATCAATAAGTACCTTACATGATTATTAACACATCTAGATGCTGACTATTAGAGTTTTAAAGGCGCTCTAGAATCAGCATTGCTTAGTATTCACATTTGGTGTTCATATATAGCCCAGGGTATTTTCAAGCAATTTACAAGCTGTCAGGGATCTGTGATCAAAATTTATTGAAAATTGAAGAACAGGAGAAGGTAAGAGAGCAAGCGCTAAATGGAGAAATATGGTTTGTAGCCAAGAAAGAAACTCTTATGTGGTATTTGCTCCCCATCTGCTCTAGAAAATTAGGTAGAATGTAGAATATTGAATACACTTTCAAGAAACTGTATTAATAGAGAAACAAAGGAGATGCAAATTCTCAGGGAGGCAGAGAGGTCATTGATCATCATCTGGTTATTTGCTCATTACCTTTAACCCTCCTCTCTATGTTTGAGCTATTTTCTTTTAAAAGAATTGGAGAGGAAAGACAAAATGGCAAGGGAATCAGTATAAACCTGTTAAAGAATCAAGGCAGATAATGGTATGAATGAGAATTAAACACACACACACACACACAGACACACACACCTATGCACACACTGCACTCATACATTAGACTATACAACTAGAAGATTCGAGATGAAAGAGGGGCCTATCAATTATTAAGTGATAACATTAACCATAAACTGGGTCTAGCCCTAGGACTTGCAGCAAATGAGCACCTTACATAAATTGTGAGCAAAGCTCTCTATACTAATGGTGATAGTATAATTTCACCAAATCATTCATAGTTTTTCAAACTCAAATTACCTCACAGACACATTTATTTAGAGTCAAGTCATCAAGACACTATTTCTTTTATAAGTCAAATTCTGTTTCAAATCACATGTAACTCTTTAGAACCGTATCTCAGTATCGACATGGGGTTCACGGGAAGCATTCTCTCTGCCCCCTAAGTGTTCTTGTCCTTACCTTTGCCTCTGCTCGTGTGTAGTTTAATTTGTGCCACTGGAAAGACATGTTCTGATTCACAATGACTTTAATAACCTATCTGTTGGCAAATTTGAAAAAGGAAATACCTGCAGATGCCTGCCAGGAGATAAGTTTACAGAAAGGCAGAGTGGCATTCATTTGACATTACTGTTTTACAGGTTATATTTCCAGTTGATGTCCCTCAGATCATTTTGTTTTCCAGGTCGATTAGTCTGTAGTTTCAACCCTGAATAACATTTCTTTGTTTGTGAACCAGATGCCTAACCCTCTTAGGTCCACATGTATGATTTTTTTTTCCATTTCATCATTGTTTAGTTTCTTTTTTACATAAATCTACCATAAGTATACTTGGTCGATCATTCTTTTCTGCTTTACACTTTCTTTACACTTCAGGTAAAGCATTTTAAATGGCCCTCAAGAAAATAATAGACATTAGCAGCAACTGACTATTTTCTCACATATATCTTTTCAATTACCATGTGCAAAACTCTGCTCAACCCAAAACATAAAATAGCATCTAAATCAAGTAACAAACCTTGGTTGATTATGTAACTAATAATTCTGATTTGAATAACGATTCAGTGCTAAGCTGACACCTCCTTCTTCTGCTTTGTTAAGTAAGAGTGTGGTTAAACTAACCGAAAAGGAGACAAGTCCTCTTAGGTTAAACATAAACGTTCTGGTTCACCAGGAGGCTGTTCCTACCATTACAAACACTATCTGATCAGTTGGAGTTCTTAAATTAGAAATTTAGGGAAAAGAGTGTTACTTGGGAACAATTCAAACGGCATAGACTGTTCACTATCGCCTGAATATGCCAAGCTGTTTCCCATCCCCTTGTGATTCTCTGTGCCTGAAAAGATGCATACTAGTTCTTCAACCTGATTAACTCCTTGCCATCCTCACTACTTCACTTAGATGGCACTTACTATAAAAATAATGTCTTCAAAATTGTTTGGTCCCTTATCTCTTTTTTGGTGGAAGAAACTTTCTTTTTCTTTTTTGTTTTTAGAGCCCCATATGAAACACTTATTTCAGGGTAAGAAAGTTCAGGCTTTAGGGCAATGACCCTAGCCCTTAACCTCGGGAAATAAAACAAAATTTTCTCCACGGTGCTTACTCCTTCATCTCCTTAGAGCATCCTCTGACCCCAATAAAGTGGTCTGTCTTAAGTGCTGTCTCTGTGATTTTGCACTTAACCCTTTGTCACACACTCTGATCTAGACAATATTAACTTTTGCAAGAAAACTCTATTTCTGAACTCATAGATTAAATGAAATGCTAATATACAGCTTCTAGTACATTTCATAATCCTTGACCATGTGCATGTATTTTGGTATCTTTCCAGTCCTCTTGCATATTAATATGCAAATACAATAATTTTATTAACTCTTTTTTTTTTCTTTTAATAGTTTATTGTCAAATTGGTTTCCATATTAACACCCAGTGCTTCTCCCCACTAGTGCCCCCCACCATGACCATCTCCCCCTTTCTTCCCTCCCCCTCCTCCTTCCGTAATAGGCCAACACTATCTACTGGACAGGTGTTGATAATTTAGCCTTCCAGTGCCAGAAGTATTCACTTCAGGTTGAGATGTGCTTTATTTTTCCCTTACGCCCCTGGTAAGATGCTCAATGATGTTAGGATGTGACAAATCCCAAACAAACTTTAAGAACCAATGCAAACCTCATCTGAGAATTAAATGTTAAATGTTGAGTGAGGTTTGGTCATGTTTTTTTAAGGATTTGTCTCATGACAATAATGAAATGGTACATTCAATTGATAATGCTATTATAATGAACACTAGGGAGAATCTAGGTGAGTAAAACCAACTAATTTTGTAAACAGTCAAGTAGTCTAATTAGTTAATCCAAGTACCAATTACAGCTATAAAAGAATAATCTATCTGGTGGCACCTGGTAGTCAAGCTGAATAACCTTAATTCAAAAGTGTGAGTACTTTAGTCCCAAGCCATTTCCACCTAGCCAAATGGGAAGGACATGACAGAAAGTGGTTTAGCTAATTAAAGCCCCTACTGGCCACATAACCTGAAATTAAAATGTAGGCTTTAGTCAGTTGATTACAAAAATTAAATGCAAAAATTGCATCAATTTGAACACATCTTAACAAAGTATTATGCTAGATTCAGAGAATGCTATCTTTTGATTCTTTGCAAGCTTTAACAAGGTGCTAGAGTTGATGTTATTGACAGCACTCCTTATGAAAACGGTGCCAGTTTCTGCCTTCCAGAGTACAAAATCATGGTGACTCCCTGTGCTTTAATTTTGAGAGGGGGAAAAATTCAATAACCTTGACTTGAGAAATAAGCATGGTCTAAAATACAGATACCAATGATTATGTATCAGAGATTTTACAACAAGCCTAAGCAGTAGGTATTATTGTGATTTCTACAGAATAATATAGAAAACTAAAGCACCAAGAGTCGAGGCAGGTTGCCAAGGGACTCATTGGCAGGAGCAGGATTTGTGTCATAGACAAAGTAGCTCTGGAGAACATATTCTTAAGAGACAGTGTAGCTCCTCTTTTACTTTTCTGTGTCCTGATTCCCTCTGCTCCAAACTTTCATATTTCAGTGGGAACTGCATTAAGAAGAAAATATGTTTTTCTTGGTGGAGCATATAAAGGTTAATACTGCCTTGTTTTATGAAAAGGAAACTATTCTTTATTATTTCCTTCTCAATCATCACTAATTTTACATTTAAAGCTGGGTGTCATCATCAGAACTGAGAAAGCTGGGGCTGCCTTAAAACGATGTATCTGCTATTACGTCAAAATTCTCAATTTTCACACTTTAAAGGAAAGAAACATTAACTTGCTATCTAACTATCCCTTGGAATAAATAAAAGGAATCAATAAAATCTAGAATACTAGTATAATTGATGATGTTACAATTGAATGAAGCTTTCTAAGGAAACTGATATATGGGGTTATTTTTCCATAATTTGTCTTGGACTGGAAACTAAAGAAAATGTATGCAAGTGATGTGTATGTATGTATGTTTTCTACTGGATTATAAATATTACATTATACTTAAGGATAAAGAAGTTAAGATATTTAAATGATAAACTCTCACTTTTAGTAATTAGTCTGGTTCATTCTAAATTGATTCAATCCTCTTTTTTATTCAAAATTAAGCCAATGTCTCCAAAATAGGTGCCTTAACTTTCACAATAATGTTCCCATGTATCAAAAAAGGGTACCATTTTGTGAAAAATCACATTTAAAAAAATATAGTTTATTGTCAAATTGACTAATATACAGTGCGTAAAGTGTGTTCCGGGTTTTGGGGTAGATTCCCGTGATTCATTGCTTACATACAACACTTAGTGCTCATCCCAAGTGCCCTCCTCAATGCCCATCAAAATTCTCCTCTCCTCCACCTCCCTCATCAATCCTCAGTTTATTCTCTGTAGCTAAGAGTCTCTTGGACACCTGGGTGGCTCAGTCAGTTAAGCCTCCGACTTAGGTTCAGATCATGATTTCATGCCTCATGGGTTCAAGCCCTGCACAGGGCTCTATGCTGACAGCTCAGAGTCTGAAGCCTGCTTTGGATTCTGCCCCTCTTTCTCTCTGCTTCTCCTTCACTCACACTGTCTCTCTTTAAAGTAAATAAACATTAAAATAAAAAGAGTCTCTTATGATTTGCCTCCCTCCCTCTCTGTTTATAACTGTTTTATTCCTTTTCCCTTCCTCCCATGGTTTGCTGTTAAGTTTCTCAAGATCCACATATGAGTGAAAACATATGATATCTGTCCTTCTCTGACTGACTGATTTCACTCAGGGTAATACCTTACAGTTCCATCTACATTGCTGCAAATGGCATGGTTTCATTCTTTCTCATTACCAAGTAGTATTTTGGATACTAACCCTTTATCTGATATGTCATTTGCAAATATCTCTTCCCATTTTATAGGTTGCTTTTAGTTTTGTTGATTGTTTCCTTTGCAGTGCAGAAGCTTTTTATCTTGATGAGGTCCCAACTGTTCATTTTTGCTTTTTAATTCCCTTGCCTTTGGAGATGGAATCACACAATTTTTAAATAAGTATTTCTTGGAAAGATATATGAAATTTATTGATTCACATAGATATTTTAGGATGTCAGTGAATTGTGCTTAGAGCCAGAATAATAGAACAGTAGTGGCAGCAAGAAACTCCTTTCAAGTTTGTGTTGATCTGAACCCCCAAATTCTTTCCTGAATTTTAACTAAACCACATTAGTTTATTTCTTTTGCTATAATAGTGTTCTGTGGGAGGTTACTGGAGAGATGACCAGTGCGAACCAACAATGACACTTCCAGAGGCTGCCAGCAGCTAATGGAAACAGGACGTTCCCAAACCCAGGGAACGTGACCATGCTCCTTCCTTAATGGAAGCGTGAATGGTCCCAGAGAGACTGGGCACCGTGACCACTGAACGGTCCCAGAAAGACCAGGCACCGTGAAAAGGAATGGTCCCAGCGAGTCTGGGCACTGTGGACATTTCTGAAAGAGGTGGAGATAGACCAAGAGCTGATGGCTAATGGCAAACTTTATTAGGAACAGCATCTTATTTTATACCCTCCTTGAAAGTCTGGGGAGCGTGGTTACCGTTTAGTCAGCAGTAAATGTTTAACTAGAACAATAGAGACAGTCACAGAGCAGGCAGAGCAGGAACAGCTTGCAACTGTGTATGGGTATATCTTGTAGCTTCTTGTCACTCCTGGCTGAGGACCAGGAAGGCTCTGTCCTGCACATCCTCATGGGACTTCATCAAGTCCCTTGTTCCCAGAGTTCTGAGAGCAGAAGTCTGATAAGAATGTTTCATACACGAGGACAGTGCTTGGGAACTAAGGTCCAATGTCTTAATTCCCAGCAGTGTTTCATAGTATCAACTGATACTTTCCCCTGGATTAATTTAAGCAAGCCAGTTTCTTGATCTGACTCTTTGCTTCAGAGTTCTGGTTAACCTTTCAAAGGATGTTGTTGTTTTAATAGGTACTGTATATATCACTTTAGGGCCTATGGAGAAAAGACACAATATAAATCTAATATATGTATCTTTTTTTTTCTAATTGGGACTTCCAATGATCAGAAAGATTCAAGGTTGAATCCTCATTGAACTTTTTTTCCTACTCTGCTCTCTGTGATTCACTGTACCTATACAGGCGAAAATAAAACCTATCAGGTTCCCAATAAAACTTGATGAGTTTTAGAATGCATTCTACTACTGCTCATTTAAGATATGCATTACACTGAGGTTATTAGGACACTCACTAAAAGCTGACTAAATCCATTTCAACAAAGCTCACGCTTTTAACACTCATTGGTGTTTAGAAGCTGCCATAGTTAGCACCATCTAATGGTCAGCTTTGCAATTGTCACTGTTTCTGGGTATAATGGTGGAAAAATATCAACATTTATGAAAAGTAGAACAGTGGAGCAAAGGCTAATTTAAATAATAAGAATAAAAATATCTACTCATTAAAGGAATAATGGGTGCAGCCTATTATTCCTAAAATTATTCTCATTTTGTATTTTGTTGAAAAATTTAAAAGTTATACTATAATTAAAATCATTTTCTTTCTACTCATTAGCTCTAATAAAAAATAAAACACTCATCTAATTTATCAATTTTTATCAGATAGTTATAAATATTTATACTAAGATTTTCTCTTAGTGTTTGCTTTTCTCACACATAAATATACTTGCTAATAAAGAACCTTAAGTAATGATCTGGTACAGATTTTTGTGGCAAAATAAATAAATAAATTTACTCAAAAATAAATTTACTCAAAATCACCAATTCTGGTACAATAAAAGGGACATCTGCCATATAATAACATCCTTGTTGGTACAATATTTTGCAATAATTACAAAGTGTAATTATTTGTCAGATATTTATTTAGGTCCTAGTTAGCAAAAATGGTGAAATATATGTGGTTCTTGCACACATACACACACACACACACACACTTACACATCACACACACATGGAAGAAAGGGAGAGTAGCTGAGAAAGGAGAAGGAGAGAAGGGGAAAGAGATTACACATTGAAGAAGTTTCAGAAAGTGCTGTCACAGAAATAAAGAATGAGGAGGAAAATACTCCTGACATACTTGGCTATAGAGACAGTCCTTTCATTCTGGACATTTCATGACAAGTCTCTCCTATTGTATTCCAATTTTGCAAGTCAATGGTAAATTCAGAGGTAAGTTCATAATGGTGACCTAAAATCAAATTATCCCTTTTTGGTTTTGTTACACCCTTGAGTGATGATGATGAAATAATTTCCTGGCCACTAAGAAGTCCTTTATTGAATTCATGTTCTGAATTACTATGAAATTTCTCCAAGAAATTTGGATCAACAATCCATTAATTAATATACTACTTTGCAAAATTCTAGAATGACATATGTTCTGTAAGCTTTATACATTCAGACACACTCACACACACACACACATACTGCACATTGTAGAAAGGAATGGTAAACAACTTTACAACTTACTCACTTTCTTTAGAAAATACTACTTTATAGGTATGTTGTTGAGAAATAATAGGAAATATATTTATTGGTCTCTGCCAGTTCTTTCCTTTTTTTTAATGCTTATTTTTAGAGAGAGGGAGAAGACAGAGTGTGAGTAGGGGAAGGGCAGAGAGAGAGGGAGACACAGAATCTGAAACATGCTTCAGCCTTCAAGTTGTCAGCACAGAGACCAATATAGGGCTTGAATTCGCCAACTGTGAGATCCTGACCTGAGCCAAAGTTGGATGCCTAACTGACAGAGCCACCCAGGCACCCCCCAGTTCTTGACACAGGGTTCTAGAGACCCTTATAAATTCCTAAGTGATAAAAGCACTAGGAACATTTTTTTGTTGTTGTAAAATTTGGTCTTTGGCCCGGTTTCTGACACAGAGCTCCTAAATCTCTTGAAATTTTCTCAATGATAGTAGTGTCTTTTGTTCTAATGAGCTGACTCGGAGGGTGCGGGGAGAGCTCCTGGATGAGATCTGGTCACCAGAAAGACTCAGCAAAGGTTAGAAGCTTGAGGTTTTCAGTCCATCTCCCATCCTTCAGAGAATGAGGAAGGGCATGGAAATGGGGTTAATGATAGATTGTGCCTAAATGATAAATCCGCATAAAAATTTCATAGTATAAGATTTGGACTTTCCAGGTTGGCATATGCATAGAGACACTGGGAGATGACATGCCCAGAGAAGGCCAGGAAGCTCTGTACTCCTTACCACATACTGTGCCATATGCATCTATTGCATGTGGATATTCATCTATATCTTTAATCATACCCTTCTATCTATCTAAACTTGTAAGCAGTAAGTACTTTATTTTTTTTTTGAGTTCTGTGAACTTCTCTAGCAAATTAATTGAACCAAAGGAGCAGGTCATGGGAAGCTCTGATTTATGACCCTTTGTCAGCAACAATAACCTGTACTTGTGATTGGCGTCTGAAGGCTATGAGGGAGAAGAGGAGGTCAAGTGGGACTGAGACTTTTATCTTGGGATCTGACGCTATCTCCAGGCAGATAGTATCAGCACTGAGTTAGGTTGTAGGTCACTCAGTTGATTTTGAAGAATTGATGAGTGTGGGAGAAAAAGTAGATAATTTGGTGTCAGAAGTGTTGTGTGAGTTTGATGGTATGAGAGTAAAGAGAAACATGGAATGACTGAATTGCTCTTATCCACCTGTCTTAATGGTATTTTAAATTTTATAGCCTATATAAGATCACGGTATATAAAAGAGAACAGTATATAAAAAAGGATGTTATATAAATAACCATAGGTTACAAGCTAGGAATAGCTACAGTAAATAGACTATAGAGGTACTCAATGTAAAGGAGATGCCAGAAGTCCTGAGCATAAAATCTTTTTATCTTACTGGCTAAGTAATATCAAACATTAGGAAATATCATCCTAATACTAAGGGGCCTAACCCCCCCAAAAAACCTTACAATAATACACATGTACATATACTTATATAGGTTCATTGTAAATATTTAATATAAGAAGAAATCATAAATATTTTACAACTTTGGGAATTTACCTTTAAAATATTCCCAGAAGATTGGTTGCTATAGAAATACCAAAAGGTCTAATAGATTAAATCAAAATCATTAAGAAAACTCATGGTGATAAAAAGTTGAAAATATCTACTGATTGAGGTATGGTGTAGATGAATTAACCAGACTTTTAAGAGTTTACTTATTTATTCACAAACCATGAGATCTTGACCTGAGCCACATCAAGAGTCAAAGGCTTAAGCGACAGAGGCACCCAGAGCGCCACAACAAGATATTCATTATGACTCATGGTCTCTTTGCATTATAGAGGCATAATATTACCTATATCATTACTATTATGTTATAGAGGCATAATATTACCCATATCATTACTATTACATTATAAAGCCAAATATTATCTATATCATTACCATTATATTAACTATGAATATTATCTATGAATTTAAATTTTAGGTAGGTTTTATTTGTAATCTCTTAATCATATGAATCACTAATGAGTAGAATTGACAACACCAACAATTCCACAGCTTTGTGGTTTGCAGAAATCATAAATATGCTGGGCTTGGAAAACACAAATTAAATAACTTTGTAAAGGCCAAGATCTACTTGGTTGTTCTTTGTAACTCTGGAATTTAAATACTTTATTTGCCTTCCTACTTGGTGATTTCAAAGTCAAAGCTCTTTAGGTAATCCAGTGGCAGCCATCTGTAATTGTTTTCATTGCATCTGGTTCTTTCATAGCACCATTCACATTTATTTATATTACTCATTTATACTTATATTATTCTTAATAAGTCAAGGCACAAATAACAATTTTCATAGTTGTTAAAATGTTATTTTAACATAATAAGCCATATGGAATCATTATACACAAACACATGTAAATATGGAGAGAAAGAAGAGATAACAAGAAACAAAAAAAAAAAAAACCCTCTCCCTTTTTGTCTCTCTCACTCTTTCTCTCTCTCTCACACACATGTACATGTACACCCACACACTTGGAAATAGTACATTTAAAGGATTTCACATTCTCAGGATTATTAAAACAAGAATTTGGGAAAGAATAAAGGAAATGGATTTTTTTTTCTTGGAAAATCAAGACTAGATTTGACTCTGAATATATAAAATTTCACATATAAAAAAGTAAAAACAAGCATATGCTTAAAGTATTTAAACAAGTTTGACCCCAGAAGAGTTACTAGTACTTTGGCATGAATGGATAATAAAACATTTTAAAAAAAGATATAAATTCATATACTTTTGTTTAAATCAAAGTTGCTTTAAATGAATTACATAGTCCTATTAATACCAGATTTAACAGAACCTGCATTTCATTACCTAATATCCATACTTGATGACTTTTGAGATAAATGACACCATGGAGGCTGCATATTAGAAATAAAATCATTGCTAGTTATTTCAAGTAAGACTCATTTGCCTAGTATAATTAATGTCTCTGTAATCAAAACATTAAACTTTAACAGAAAAATCTCTCTCATGATTTGCCTTCTATATGTACATACGGCACTGAACCAAAAATATTACAAGCCTAGATTGAACTTAGTTTTCCTATGACCTCTTCTAGATTAATCCCAAACTCAAAATTATATTAATGTATCTATAAAGTGACATTTGCCAAAAAATAAGGTCATATAGAAATGCAGTTCTTTTCCTGATCTTACATTTTAGTCCTCATATTAGTAATTCAACGAATTTTTTAGAAGTTGAGCAGCTACATTTTTTCCTAATATATTGTCCTGAAGTTCTCTAAATGCATTTTCTGCTTATATGCCCATAAATAAGAAATTTATGTAGGGGCACCTGAATGGCTCAGTTGGTTGAGCATCCAACTCTTGATCTCAGATTAAGTCTTGATCTCATGGTCGTGAGTTCAAGTCCTACATTTGGATCCATGCTTGGCATGAAGCCTACTTTAAAAAATGTGAAAATAATTATTAAAACTATATTTCTATCTTCTGCTTTATTGAATAAACACATCTATATTTTAAAATATTATATGTGCACAAATTTTTAATTTTACAGGATGCAGGTTCTTTAATTTTCTTTTCTTTACATATTGTTTTTTCCATAGACTTACATTGGTTCTTAAAAATAAAGATTTGAGGGGCATCTGGGTGGCTCAGTTGGTTGAATGTCCGACTTCGGCTCAGGTCATGATCTCACAGTTTGTGGGTTTAAGCTTCGCGACCAGCTTTGTGCTGAAAGATCAGAGCCTGGAACCTGTTTCGGATTCCGTGTGTCCCTCACTCTTTGCCCTTCCCCTTCTCATGATCTGTCTCTCTCTGGCTCTTAAAACAAATAAATGTTTAAAAAATTACAAAAATAATAAAGATTTGAGAAAAATATATAAAGCTGTAATTCTCTGCATTGTATGTCTTTTCTTTCTCTAATTCTCAAAAATAGATATATGACAAATATTCTGAACTGATAAACAACTTTTTCTCTTTCTTTTTTGCTATTTAATTCAAAGTTTTGCTTTACATAAAATACAATTTTGGATAATTAGTAAATTAATGTAGGGAAGGTAAGGTGTTTTCTGTGTGACCTGATGTGAGTCAAGAGTTCTGGGGTTGAAAATAGATTATCTACTACATATATGGTCTTCTAAATATCACTTAACTTCTTTGAATCTCAAATTTCTTCATAGACTGCGTGGGCAGACATTAAATGAGGCAAAACAGAGGTAACTTTTGAAAGCTGATAAGGATTGGGTCATCTGCATCAGAATTGAGCTTCTGAAAACCCCTGTGACTGACTCCAGAAGTAAACATAATTATAATATTTTTTTTTAATTCTGTGAGCATTTATTTTCTTGCCAAGCATTGTGCTAATTATTCATATTTGTTATTTCTTCAAATTCTCACTACAAATCCATGATTGAGGAGCCATTGTCATTTCGAGAGGAGGAAAAATGGCTTATTAAAATCAAGTTCAGATCTTTTAGTCAAATGTAATGTAACATGAACACAGATGATGAAAATATTCTACCTTTATTCCTTCATTGGAAATAACACATAGGGACCCCTGAGTGCCTCAGTCAGTTAAGTATCTGACTTCAGCTCAGGTCATGATCCCGTGGTTTGTGAGTTCGAGCCCGTGACAGGCTCTGTGCTGACAGTTCAGAGCCTGGAGCTGGCTTCAGATTCAGTATTTTACCCTCTCTTTCCCTCCCTTGCTCATGATCTCTCTCTCTCTCTCTCTCTCTCTCTCTCTAAATAATAAATAAATACTGGGGCACCTGGGTGGCTCAGTCTGTTAAGCCTCCGACTTCAGCTCAGGTCATCATCTCACAGTTCGTAGGTTTGAGCCCTGCATTGGATTATGTACTGACAGCACAGAGCCTGGAGTCTGTTTCAGATTCTGTGTCTCCCTCTCTCTCTGCCCCTCCCTTGTTGTCACTCTGTCTCTTTCTGTATCAAAAATAAATAAACTTTAAAAAATGTTTTAAGGTAATAAAAATCATAGTAAACAGTAAGAAATAAAATGAAATGACATATATCAAGGCACCTGGGTTGTTCAATCGGTTGAAAGGCCAACTCTTGATTTTGTCTCAGGTCAGGATCCCAGGGTTCTGGGATGGAGCCCTGAGACAGACTTTGTCCTGAACATGGAACCTGCTTAAGATTTTTTTTCTCTCTCTCGCTCTTGCTCTCACTCTCTCTGTCTCTGGTCCTCTACCCACTGGCACTCTCTCTCTCTTTCTGTCTCTCGCTCTCTCTTTATGAAGGAAGAAAAGAAGAAATACATTGAGGAAGCAACCTCCCCACTCTTGTGCATTTACTAACAATGCCCTTTCCTTTCTATTTTTCCCCACAAACAAGCAGCCTGATACCAAGGACGGACATACACACTTTTGCTGTCAGATGGATAAGAGTAACAATTCTGCCTCCATGGTTACTAACTCTAAGGCCTTAGCAATGTTAGCTAAACTCATAAAGCTATGGGTCCTGCTTTTGTAAAGTGGGATTTAAAAGAGCCAATTCTGTATACTTTATCTAAAGTTGAAAATAATCAATGTAATGGTATAAGGTGCACTAAAAATGCAACAGATATTATTTTTATGAAAACATCTCATCATATCTACATATGAAAGCAGTCCAGAACAAATCCCACATCTACTGGAATCTACTAGCGATGTTTCAGCTCGTGATGGAAGAATCAAGGGAGGGAGAAAGAGCATTTATTTGCTTAGAAGAAATTGGAGGGGGAAAAACTCTACCAGAAAGGGAAATTCATTCCCTAGGATTGGGGGATTAAACACTTTATCGTCTATCAGCTGTTGCACACTAAAAGGCCAGTCTGATTGGCTTTCTTGAGGAAATAAATAAAAAAGAGTCTGTATGTGTCTCTCTTTTTTATTGGGATGAGAACAAGTCAATCTGTAAACTGGAGAGGACAACAGATTATCAGTTCCCTCAGCAGTTGGCTAACAACTGTTTAGTCTTCAAACTTCACAACTAATTCCAAAACTTTCATATTCATATCTTAAATCTAACTGTAACAAAGTAGTTCAATTCTTTAACTCATGACTCAGAAAACATGTCGATATTTCACGCGAAGGTGCTTATTATGTATTTACAGATAGGTAAAGGTTGTTTTCTTTTTGGTGCTTTTTTTACAAGAGCAACCACTCATTATGGTCTTGCAGGTCGAATGAATATACACTCTGAGGCCAGATGGGTCAAACTGAATACTTGCAATAGCCAACGTACAAGAATTACTAGTGAGTTGCAGAGTTTATTGATAGCCTGTTTAACATTACAACATCCTTTTCCATCACAGTGAGAATGAGACTGTAATGATGTCAGGCTAGATAATTTCTAGATTGTTGGGCTTCAATGACATTGACCCTTTGGTGTGACAATTAATCGCTCAATAGCTTTTGCATTGTTTGATGTTCAAAGGATAATAAAAATAAGATTATTGTCAAGCACTTTTTTCATCTGTTGATTTGAAGGGTGCTTTTTCCTTGTTTTCAAGGATGACCATAGAGTGAAGCAACAATCCTGGAAAAAACTAAATTTACGATTGTCTCTTGGTTTCTTGCTTTTCCTATCTTCCTTTTTCAAAGGCTTACCTGTAGGAGGAATGTTTTTATATGTTCATTCCATGTATCTTGATGAAAGCTATATTACTGGCACATTTCTAGTTTAAAGTCTAAGTTTGAGAACTGTTGGAAATGGGCCCAAGCACAGTCAGGGAAGCTGAACATAAATAAATAAAGTCATATTATTTTTTTACTAAATATATTAATGGTTATTACCAGATAATTGGTGGTAGGATCTATTTACTAAATCTTCCAATATAATATTACACGTAATCTTTTATGATTTTTCCAATATTCACATCTACATGCTTGCCAATTAATCAGAAATTTGTGAAATCTCCTACTTACAAAAGTGAGAATAATGATTACTCCCAATATATCTTACAAAGATGATACAAGAATTAAAAATTTAATGATTATGTGTCAAAAAACTTTGAGGAGGAGATAATAGGGGATTTTCTTTTCTTTAGATCTTTAACTTGAAAATCAAGACCTGTCATATGAGATTTTACAAATAAACGTAGTCAGTTAATGCATCTCTACCTTCTCTTTCTTCCATTGCCTCAGAGTATGCAAATCCCAATTGCAATCAAGAACTGTTTTTATATTCTGGCATATTAGAATGAAAGGACTAAGAGTTTATAAAGTCAAAGCAAAAATATATAGGCTATTCTAGGTCCTAGGTTCAAATGTTCATAAATAATACTATTAAGAAAACGGTTATATTTACAGTGTAGTTTTTGTGCATGGGCTTCATTTTACTTGCAGAGGATATATTAAAATTATTACAAGTGTTCAATAAGTATCATTTCTATATAAGGGTATCACTTATGTACGTAGATGGCTGGCTGGTTGGAGAAGGTAAAGGAAAGGCAAGATTGCTTATGACCTCACGTGTGAAATCCTAAAATGCAAAGCATTCAAGGTGTAGATAGCAGTCAGTTCTGCCCGAGAAGATTCTGTGAATGGCAAGTGGTGTGGCAAGATGATACACTTGAATAAATGTTTCTCCTGAGAAATGGTAGATAACACGGCACATTGATTTATGGCAACACAATGCATGTAAAGAAAATAAACAAGGTTTTTATCTCAAAGCACAACTTCAAGTCACATTCTATGATTGCTGTCATGCTACATGTTTTACTGACCATGTATGTTCATCTTCTGACAGGGAGGGCCTAATGTACTTAATATGGGCATGTTCTTGTCAGAGCACATGGGATGGGATTTGTTTCTGAGTGCTCCATTACCAACTCTGACAGCCCTTACAGCTCTGTTGGGAAATGAAGTATAACATCAGGTTACTAGGCAACTCTGCAGCTTTTTAAAAGTATGTCTTGAAACTCACTTGTTTCTCCTAATTGATTCCATCCACATCATTTTGAACATAAATGGGACATCATGTTTGGAAATATGCTGGATTGCTACTTTCGGCTAACATGTCTTGCTGCCTCTGCATATCCAAATCAAGGACTGGCATATAAATGTCATATTCAAGGCAAATTTTTATCTTTCTCTTGGGTTGCACTGAAAGAAAATATATAGTCTTCTGGCAGTTTGAGCTAGTGTCTGAAGTTATCTGCATGCTGTCAGAAAAGAACATAAAAGTTGAGGAGTGATTCTCATTTTTTTTAAAGTTTTACACAGTGTAAAGTTTTAATTACCCAGTCTGACTTAACCTTCAGTACACATTCACAATATAGCTCATCAGAATTAATAGTAAATCTATCTCACAGCTGGCAGCCATGTTGATATTTCTGCAGTCACTAAACTTTTAAGCAAGCTCGTATTTCATCCAGTCTTGAAATATTAGTAATAAATGCATCCGTCATGTTTTATGAGGAAGAAAGTGGGCTTTTGTTATCTATGACTCGTCTTTGCATTATATCAGAGGTGAAGTGTAAACAATGGAATGTTACAAACATTTATATTCAGTGTATTTTCTCAAGTATCTATTTACTCTCCACTTCACATTTAAGAAAGGTGTATAATGTGGATACTAACTCTGTGTACATAGAATATTTTTTAATTTGATAAGTGTCAAAGATATAGGACAAAAGGACAGATGGGAGAATCTGGATATATTTACTCTGTGTTTGTCTTGAAATTGAAGAATTATTTTCTATTTATTTATTTATTTAATCTTTTTAAAAAGAATTTATTCATTCTGAGAGAGAGAGAAAGAGTGCACAAGTTGGGGGGAGTGGCAGACAGAGTGGGAGTGAGAGAATCCAAGTCAGGCTCATGCTGTCAGCACAGAAACTTCTGTGGAGCTTGAACTTAGGAACCGCGAGATCATGACCTGAGTTGAAGTCAAGAGTCAGACACTTAACCAACAGAGCCACCCAGGTGCCCCAAATAATTTATTTGTATTTAAAATATGATCATTACAGAATAATTGACATGTATTGCTTCACAACTAGCTACTTTAAAACAACTGCTGGTATTAAAAATATATTTAATTATTCAAATAATTGGAAGAATCACAGTAATAGAAAATATACACAGTAATTTACAAATGCCATATAAACTTAGTTGTAGAAATGAGTTTTATTTACTGAAACAGAATGCTGTGGTGATTATCAAGACTGAATGGCTTTAGTAGTCACATAGAAGCAGGTACGCAAACCTAGCTATGGAATCATGGTACAAATTAACACAAACATATTCACCACCATAACCGTGCCATAGCCAATGTATAAAAAATGAAATTTCAGTTATTCAGACAAAACGTTACATTAATACACTGTAATATAACAGATTATGCCCAATACATACTGTGTCTAAAATTCTTCTAAGTTCATTTTCAAAATAAAGTGCACATTGTCTTCTCATTGCAGGAAAACTCAGACAACCTCTAAATAGATAGATAATAGGTGGATAGATAGAGATTTATTTATTGCAAAAATAATGATACTTAATGAAATAAGTTATGCAAAACATGTGTGTTACATTCAGCTAATACAGTATCTTAGTCAATAATTCTTTCTACCAGAAACCAGCCTAATCATTGTTAGGCCAACTCTGCTCCTCCGCTAATTAGAAGAACTGAACAGCTAGGTGCACCTGGGTGGTCCACTAGGCTAAGAATCAGACTTCAGCTCAGGTCATGGTCACATGGTTCATGAGTTCAAGCATCACATTGGGCTCCTTGCTGTCAGCCTGTCAGCATAGAGCCTAATGAGGATCCTCTTTCCTCCTCTCTCTGCCCCTCCCCTACTTATGCTATCCCCAAAATAAATAAATATTGAAGTAAAAGTAGAACTGAACAACTAACATTAACCCTCATAGCTGATATTTTGAAAGAAAACTGATGAAAATTGAAGTTAAAAGAAATCACTACCAAAACTTACAAATAAACAACAAAATCACTCTTTCTATCCTTTCTGTCAATAGATGACATCCAGTAGCAGATTTGACAATGTTTGTTTTCAGGAAAAAAGGAAACAAAAGTTACTAGTCAAAACTGCTTTTTACCTTCTGAACTAAGGCTCCACCTCTCCAAAATGATTTCTCCTTAACACTTGGCAACCTATAGTTTTTAGTAGCTTCAAGCAGGATAAATCAATAAGGAAAGTTCCATACAACTGTATCAAATTGCAGCTGTTGACTGAAGCAGTCTGAGGTGAATTTTAATTCAACATGAGTACACTCAAGAAAATTTTCTATGCACGACAAAGGCAGAAAAACCTTGAATTTCTCAAATATTTTCTTAGTGCTGAAAAATTATCTTCCTCCAACATGTTCCCTAAAAAGCACAGTTCAAAATTATGTTGCATAGTATGATATTACAAAGATATATTACTGAACACAAAGACAGGGGGCATAACTTAAAACACAATATAAACCTACTATTTTAAGGAACAAAGTTGATTGTCAACAAGTATATGTAGTCTTCACAATTGCATCTCAATGGAATTGTTTCTGGAGTGTTTCATTTTGACCTCTCTCATATTTGATAGTAAAGCTGTTCTTTTCTATTTCCTTTTTTTAATGTTTGTTTTAGAGAGAGAGCATGTGCCAGTGGAGGAGAGGGGCAGAGGAAAAGAGAGAGAATCTTACGCAGGCTCCATGCATAGCACAGAGCCCAACACTGGACTCATTCCCAGTACTCTGGGATTATGGCCTGAGCTGAAGTCAAGAGTTGGTTTTTCAACCGACTGAACCACCAGGAGCCCCTCTATTTTCTTATTATTAAAGCAATTACTGTTTATTGCAAAAGAGTTTAGAAAATGCAAATAATAAAAATGGAAAATGAATAGAAAAAATCAAATAGCTTCCAGTCAGTTCACCAATGTTGATATTTTACTACATGTAATTCTCATCTTTTTTCTATTATTATGCATACTTACATACGTATTTCTAGAAAAAATATGACTGTACATGGTATTCTCTTTAGGTCACTCATTTTTTATATAATAAATTGTGGAATACAATTTTTAAGCTGGTGTTTTTCTGAAGAAATATATCAAATGGCTGTTTTATACAGATTTTAAGTAACTCATTAAATATTTTTTTAATTTAAAGTTTTAAATGTTTATTTTTATTTACTTTTTGAGTGAGTGAGTGAGCAGGGGAGGGGCAGAGAAAGAGGGAGACAAAATCCCAAGCTGGGTCCGTTCTGTCAGAGCAGAACTCACAAACCATGCGCGCATGATGTGAGCTGAAAGTAAGAGTTGGAGACTTAACCGACTGAGCCACCCAGGTGACTTTTTTTCTTTAGGTATTCACTAATTTCAAGTTTTTGATCCAGTAACTAAATTATTTGGTGAAATATTTTTCTTACGTCCATAGATGTTAAAAGCATTATAAAATTTTAGGATATCTTTATCTTTTTCTACACTAGGAAAAATGGAACCATATCCACATAAAAAAGCATTTCCATGATAAAGAGAAATAAAAACAAAATTTAGAAATCTAAACTCAAATTCCAGCAAGGACATGAAAAAACAGTTTGCATCTACCTGTCTGAATAGCTAACCAAAAAAGATACTGCTTCTCAATGCTTTTCAATCAGAAACTGCTTTATAACACTGTGAAGGAGAAATAGTAGAAAGTGTAAGGAAAAATAAATAATGATATCATTATTAATTTGCAAAATACATAACTCAATACAACTGTTTTTACTGAACATTTATTCATTACCAATTATGGATGAAATAGTGATGGAAGTAGAGAAATTAGGTCCTAACTGTGTGTTTCAAATTTAGTATGGTATTTGAAAACACAAATGCAGTACATATGAAACTGGAAGTATGAATATATGAAACAAATGTACTGCCACAGTAAGTCAGGGGGGAAAGGGATGAATAATAGATTCAGCAGGAATAATCCAGAAACAAAAGGCAGAATTTGAAACCAAATCTGAAAGAAGATGATTTCAGATGACACATCCACTTCGGCATAAAGTTAACTTATTCTATTATCTGTCTGTCATTTTACTTTGTTCTTGTCATTACAGTATATTCTCCTTCACTGAAGACACACACAGCATGAACAGTGTAAAAAATAGAAAAAATGTGTGAAATAGATTGAGGGGGTGTTAAGAAGTCCCATAAGCATTGTACCATCCCCCCTCTTAATAATTTATTTGGGAAATGCTCATACATAATAATCAGGTTATTTTATGAGGAAAATTCATGCATCATCAGTTAGTAAGTCTATTGATACAGATGGCAAAACAAAATCTGGACTCTGTAGTAATAAGCAGCTAGCTAGAGGAGTAAGCACATACATTTGCTTTCCCAAGCTTACAGATGAGAATGTAGAGAATCTCTAAGCAGAATACAGAAATTGAAAGTGTAAGAGCATGATTGCAGAAGCAATTGTGAATGTTTTCAATTGGTAATAATATATCGTCATCAACCGATGTAAAATTATGTTCACTGGACTATGGTATCATCCTGCAATACTTAATTGAAGCCTCAGAATCATTTCCCACAGTGCATCTAAACATGATACTTACCTAGTGCAACTAATCACCAACTGTGACCGTTGCAATTGCAGTCAGACCTGTTCTCCTGTTCTCTTCATGATTTTCCTCAGGTTGGGTTTCATGACTCTTAAAATCTGAGAAATAATTATAAATCTCATAATAAAATGCATAACAATAAGAGAATTATCTTAAACAGTAAATGCTATTTCCTACATTGAAGTCTTTTTATTAATAGCCTAAGAAGAAGATGCAAGGGAAAAATATTTAATATATTAGAAAGAACTTTTAAGTTCTGAAATATCTTCAAGAATCCTGATAGCAGCTCAAAAAATACTTGCTATAGAGATAAATGTATCCCCCCACAAAATTCATATGTTGAAGCCAAACCTCCAATATCTTAGGATATATTTTTATGTATAGATTTAGAGATAAAGTCCTTAAAAGGTTAATTATATAATTAAAAGTGAGGGTCTTACTCCAATAAGACTCATCTCTGTTTAAGAATACTTATAGTAGAAGGCGTCTGGGTGACTCAGTCAGTTAAGCATCCGACTTCAGCTCAGGTCATGATCTCATGGTTCATTAGCTCAAGCCCTGTGTCCAGATCTTTGCTGACAGCTCACAGCCTGGAACCTGCTTTGGATTCTGTGTCTTCCTTCCTCTCCCATCTGCCCCTCCCACATTAATGCCCTCCCTCTCACTCTCTTTCAAAAATAAATAAACTTTTTATAAATAATACTTACAGTAGATTATTCTTAATTGCCAAAAATTGTAATTAAATAGAATATTCTTCAAAAAGTGAATATTTGAACATATGACATTAATTTCACACAAAGAAATATTATTCTGCTACTAGAGGAATGAGCTATAAGGTCATACAAAGACATGAATGAATCTTTAATGCATATGAAAGATGCCATTCTAAAAATTTACAAAATATGTGATTACATGTATAGAATATCTGTCAGGATAAAAGAACTAGAACCAGTAAAAAATAAAATCAGGGCACCCAGGTGGCTCAGTCGGTTAAGCAATCGACTTTGGCTTGGGTCGTGATCTCAAGGTTTGTGGGTTCAAGCCCCAAATTGGGCTCCATGCTGACAGCTCAGAGCCTGGAACCTGCATCGGATTCTGTGTCTCCCTCTTTGTCTCTTCCCCTCCTTGATCACACTGTCTCTCTCTCTCTGTCTCAAAAAATAAATAAATGTTTAAAAAAATTTAAAAAAATAAAATAAAATCAGTTGTTTCTAGGGTTTGGGGATGAGCATCGCGAAAGGATGAATAACGGTGTTTTTAAGGTCAGTAAATCTGATCTGTATAATAGTGTAATGGTGATTCTCTGATGCTATGTATTTTTCAAAATCTTTAGATTTTAAAGCCTAAAGGGAGAAACAACATAAGCAAATTAAAATTCTTTTAAAAAATGGAGATTGAAGAATCCCAGAATGGAATGACTCAGACTATGACAAAAATAGCTACCACTATGACATGTATGAAACCATTTAGTGAAAGAAGTGAAGCCAAAAGTACTAACCTATGAAAATTGTTAGTTTTCAAAATTAAAAGCAAAGGGAATTGTGACAAACATCTGCAATTGTTGATGGTTATTTCCCATGTGGGTGCCAACCATGTTAGGATATTATTAGAAATAAGCAATTAAATAAGAGAAGAGCAAAGGGCAGGAGCCAGACTTTCTGTGTTGAAGCTGGAAGAGATAAGCCAAAGGAGAAGACGACAATGAGCCAAGTGTTAATACAGTTGGAAACATCAGTATAAACACATGCAGCTTAGTGTACATACTTAATATACATTTACTATGCATGCATTATATGTAGAAATATTTATAGACACATCTATATAATTTAGTGTACCTACTTATAGGATATAAAGAAATATTTATTTGCTCTAGTAGAAATGACAGGCCAGAGACAATAAACTGTTCCAGTGCCCAGATCTTGCTTTCAATTCTATTCACCAAAAAAAGAAACTGGGAATCCTTAGAGTAACAGTTAAATCTAGTATTGAGACAGAGAATATATAAGATAAGCCTGGAACCTCTCATATCTAGAAAAATTAAAAATTAAAAAAAAGCAAAACCCATAATGATATATATATATATATATATATATATATACAATGTAAAAATGGGAATGATAGGGAAACTGTAAGGTGTTTGGTATTATCTTCCTAATTATTCTGCAAATGTAAAATTATTCTAAAATGAAATGCTCCTTAATACTTAGAGTATCATTACAACAACTTAAAAATATGAAATACTTTGGGATTATTACAACAAAAGTTATGAAAGATACAGACACTAAAATCTCCAAGCCATTTCTGAGAAGACCTACTATTGTTGAGGTATTAGTTCTTTACAAATCGATCTATAGGTCCAAGAAACTTCCTATCAAAATGTCAGCAGATTTTTCACTTTTGTAGAAATTTGTAAACTAGTACCTGCTATCAACATGACTTCCCGCTCTTGATGTTTATCTTAGCCACTGACTGAAGTAATGTTTGCCAAATTTCTACACTGCAGTTACTTTTTTTCCCTCTTTCCAACCTATCCCTTTTGGAAGTTCCCATGCACAGCTCACACTTAAATTGTGGGGACTTATCTCCCCCTTTCTTAATGGCATCATAGCTATATACACTATTTGAGATTCATTCTAAATGAATTCTAAAGCATATATGGAAATGGCCAATGACCTAGAATAGCTTAAGCAACTTTGAGGAAGAACATAGTCTGAGGACTATTTGGACTACCTTATTTTAAGACTTATTATAAAGCAACAGAAATCAGCACAATGTAGTGCTGGCTTCGAGATAAGCAAATAGGTCAGTGGAACAGAATAAGAAGTTGAAAAATAGAACTACAGTCAGAGTGGAAGGAATAGTATTTTTAACCAAATGCTATATATTACTTCCTATGCTGAGGGTTTAAACAAGGTAATCTTATTTAAGTAAGGCAGTCAGTTTGTTTAAATAAAATACTAGATTTTGCGGTTAACATAAGCATATGAAGCCATAGGTTCAGTAATCCACCATCACGGTTAACCCTGAAATTGAATCTTAAGATAAATAATGTCATTAAGAGTATGCTTTTATGGGAGCATCTGAGTGGCTCAGTCAGATGAGCATTGGATTCTTGATTTTTGACTCATGTCATTATCTCAGGATAAAGAAATCCAGCTCCACAGTGGGCTCCACACTGGACATGGAGCCTGCTTAAGATTTTCTTTCCCTCCCTCCCTCTCTCTCTCTCTCTCTCTCTCTCTCTCTCTCTCTCCTATTCTGCCCCTCTCCCCTGATTGTGTGCTCTCTCCCTCGCTAAAATAAATATTTTTAATAGTTTATTGTCAAATTGGTTTCCATAAAATAAGTATTTTTAAAAAGATTGTGTTTTATGAGTTTATAAAGCTCCCAAATGTCCATATCCTCAATAATACCAACCATACTGCAGATGGTATCACAGCCATGAAGTTGGCCAATTCAGAACCAAAGAGATGGCCTCCGTTATTTCTTTCTCATTCCCTACACTCAATTTGCCACTCCATCACATCAAATATGCCCACCCATATGTCTCACATAGTCTCTGTATCTGTGGTTTTACTTGAAACATCCATTCCTAGATTATTATATTAGCTATTCAGTTTGCACACTGTTTTCATTTTTACCCACTACCTAAAGGCATGACTTTCAGAGTGGTCTTTGTCACTCAAATGTGACATCCCTTCAACAGTTTAAAGAACAATTGGAGAACCAGTTGTTCAAGGGCTCTGTGGTGGTGGGATCCACTGAGGAGAACTGAGAGAACATGTAATCACAAAGTCCCTAGCCTTGTCTAGGAAGGCGCTACCCTGGATAACGGTTGGCCATCCCCCCATTTGAGGATCAGGACAAAAAGAATATAAGTCCTGGGGGACTGGGGTGCAGTGCTGTGTGGCCTGTGGGACCCTGCTTCCCCCTACTTGAAAATGTGTGCACTTGACTGCTTGACCTGAATGGATCAGAGACTGGGGTTAGTTCTATTATTCATGCCTCTTGGTGATTGTGGATTCAGTAAATGGGCAGATTTTCTGATTGAAACTCCCCCCCTAGTTAGAGGCACCTTACTCACAGACTATTGTTTGAACTTTTAAAGAAAAATAGCCTTGTCATAAGCTTCAGTTAATATTACTCTATATACGCAAAATAAGACTCCCGCTGATGTATTTTTAGTGATAAATTATGTTTTTTGATCTTCTGTATTGTACTTCATTTCTGTCTTTAACTTTCTGTTCTCTCTTCCGTGAAAACAATGATCTTTCTGAAACATGTGATTCCTAAGAAGTTACAAACAATGTAATCATTAAAAGAAAGATGTAATCACCTGTGGTATAAAAGACACCAAGTTTCACAGTAAAGTGTGGTCTCTTCCACCATTCATGTTGTCTGTGTTCTTTCTTGTAGATATTTCGCAGACACCAAACCCCTACTCAGGGACCCTTAGACTCTGGTGCATGGGCTGGTCCCCCACATATATCATTATGTTTTATGCCATTATATCAGATGACACGGTCCCCTCCACCCAGAGTTCAGTGTCTTTCACCCATTATAATATGTGAAATATTATATGTAAATATTTTATAAAATTGTTGTCAACTACAGCATATTCACTGATTTCAGAAAGGGTGTTTTGTACTTATACATTTTTATTAAATTTTACAATTTTATAATTCTATATTTTTTTGCACTTACATGATGCAATCTCACATTTGCCATGATTTGTGTACTTTTACTACAACCAATCTTCATTCATGTCGTGGAAATTCATGTCATATTCAGTTTGAGGAACTGAGGTTATATATTATGTTGATTTCCTAGAGAAAGCCCTTTTGAGAAATCAAGGGTAGATATAAGCTTTTAATTTTTGAAACATATCAGAAAAGATGAGCATTCATTTACTATTTTAGCTCATTTATTCACAAGCCCTGGTATTACCCAGAGCATGCCAAGACATTTAGGAAAGTAAAATAACTAAGTCAGAAACATTTTAGAGAGCTGATCAGAGAGACAACTGGCTAGTTATCCCCCAAAGGAAAGGCCAGCAGACTAAAATAAAATGTTCAGAGAACAGCCCTCATCTAGGGCTTTCCAGGGAATAAGTATGATGAGAAGATTGTGGTGGTTACAATGATCTAAGCCAGGAAAGATCAGCAGCATCAAAGGAAAGATTTTTTTCCCTTTGACTTATTTGTCATTGAAAAATAATCAACATTATATACATTGTGATATTGTGTACATTTAGAATGGGTTAATACATTCATATGTTGCAATATCATTACCCCAGTAGTATTAGCTAACATCTTCATTATGCTTTTTTTATGGTGAGAACACTGTATTGTATGCTTCAAAGTTGCTAAGAGATTCAGTCTTACAGGCAGAGATTCTTGAAGCAGGACCCTCTCGTAGATGATAAAAAAACAGAATATAATAGGGTGAGGATTAGAGACTAATTTGAATAATTAGTCTGGGCAGAAAAAAAGGGTAAGATGAGGCTTTAACTCATGTAGAAACTCATGGCGGTTCACAGCCAGACCTCCTAGATCTTGGATAACAAAAGAAATGATTTCGGGTTTCAATTGTCCACTGAAGCAAAAGCTGCATTTACTAGACGGGAGCTCCAGCAAAGAGCCATATACATGCACAGATTTGAGAATCACATCTGGTACAAATTAGGTGAGGCCAGAGAATGTTGTCTCTGCCCTTGAAGTCTAATAGGAGATACGCCTGTGAATAGACCATTGACATTGCAAGGTGTTATGTCTAATGATAAAGTTATTAAAAATTCCTCGGCAGTACAGAAAATAGACTAATATATTCATTTTCACCAAATTTGTTCAAAGTTTTATTAATCCTGTGGACCATCTGAAATTTTCATCCTGATAGACCCAAAGTGATTGTTCAGATAACTCATTATACACGCCTGTTCTCTAAGGAAAATCTGCACTTTTTCCAGATACTGAATCACTATAATTAAACAGTGTTTCTCCATAATGAGCTACGTTATGTTCTGTTAAGTGACTTTCCACCTTAAAAATGAATTTATGAGAGGAAGTACTCATTTGAAATACAATAATTGTCTCTTTTTGATATTTAATTGGGAATTTACCTTTTTAGTATATGATTAGTTTCCTTAGGAAGATAGTGGTCTCTTTGGGAAAAATGAATAAATCAGTAAGATATCATCTTCTATGATAAATTTTGCCTTAGCTTATGTATATTAAATTAATAATGATTATATATTATTTTACTAGATTGATATAAAATATCTTCTAATATTCAATCTTTAATTTGGGTTGTTTGATTCCTAAATTCTTTCTCTCTCTATTTCTTTTGTTCTTTTTTTTCTTTCTCTCTTCCTTCCTTTATTTATATTTTTAAATAAAATGTCATTTTACTAGTGTCTCTAAGTTGCCCTTCCATTTCCATAAACTACTCTTGGGTGAAGTCTGTTCACTCATGGAGTCATTACCAAAGAATGGACTATTTTCTTATGTGCAGTTAAAATGCAGAGAATATGGAAAGTTATGGCTCTTATTCAATCTTTATATTCAGCAACCTAAAAAAAACAAAAACCTCTCCATAGATGATAGTCAAACTAAAGCTTTTCAAAACTGTTTTACAAATATGAGAATAAAAACATGCGAAAAGTGATAATAGATTCCGTCTGTTTAATGTAGCATTCTTCAGTCTATTTTTTAGTACGACTTTCACTTCGTATTCTCAAACTATTGCAACATGTCTGTTGTGTAGTCCACATTTTTTGTATAAATTTTTATTCAGTCATCTTCAGCATCTAACAAATTTCTTTCACTCTAGGTCTAGAAGCTGCTAATTTCATATCTGTATAAGTCCATTTCTTGAACATTGACATTAATTATTTTTATTATTTCTTGACTAAACTGACAAATGACTATCATCTTATACACTATTCACAAACCACTTTTTCTGCACAGAAAACAGTTTCCAAATCAGAAGTCATTAGAAAAATACATAGAAAAGTGGCATGAGAAGAAATGGCTTACCTATTTATTGAGAAACAAAGTAGAGAAATAAAGTAGGAACAAAAATATCCTTTTGGTGTCCCTCACTCATATAGGACACTTAATGGAGGCAATTACCATTTCTTTCCTTCCCCCTTGATACAAGTAATATGAGAAATATTTCATGTTGTTACAATATTATCAATATTATAAAAGTTCATGCAGGTCACAGGGTCAACATCCGTTTGTCATATTGTAGAAAGGAAAGGGAGTGGTTTTAAAATTCTAAAATATATTTTTAGAACAGCTGAATTTTCATAGCCACAGATAAAAAAATTAAGGAAAAAATACACATCACAGTGATGATTGATGGTGGTATTCTTTAACAGTGCAGAAACAGCACCCTAGTTTTAATGGCTAAGGATCAAAATATATTAATAGGATATTACTTTGACTTATTAAATTATAACTACACTTCGAGGTAGCTGTAACCTGATAGAGCACACAGAGATGCAAAGTAATATGATAGATTTCAAACCCTTCTGTCTCATTCCAAGCCCATGTTTGTTTCTTTCTTTTAAATTACAATTTATTTTATCATATTTTACAAGTCTTTTTTCTGAAGCAGATTTTACTTAGAGCCTTTAGGTTTATTTATTTATTTTTGAGAGAGAGAGAGAGAATGAGAGTGAGAGAGAGAGCATGGAAACACCTGAGCTGGGCATGGACAGAGAGCAGGAAAAAGAAAGAGAGAATTCCAAGCAGGCTAAATGCTCCAGGTGAGGCTGGATCCATGACTATGAGATCATGACCTGAACCAAATCAAGAGTCTAATGCTAACCTGACTGAGCCACCCAGGTACCTCTGGAGACATTTTAATAACATTTTTCAAGTATTATGGTACATAACATAATTATTGCCTTTAATGTTCTATTTTAGATGCATTATTTCTTTTTAATTTTTTATTTGTAAATAATCTACAAAATGCTGAAAATGCTTATGTATTCTTTTTGTATAAAGCATATTAAATATATTATAAATTAGAAAGCTAGCTAGAGAGACACAAAAAACTAACAATTGTGAGATAGTGAAAGAGAAATACAGGCATACTTTGGAGATATTGTGGGATCCACTCCAGACCACAAGGAGGCAAATACTGCAATAAGATGAGTCAAAATCGTTTTTAATTTTTGTTTTTCAATGGATGTATAAGCAGCAGTCTATCAAGTGTGCAATAACATTATGTCTAAAAAACACAATATACATGACTTTATTAAAATACTTTACTGTTAAAAATAATTACTATCTTCAAGCTTTCAACAAGTCATGATCACTGATGAGAAATCACCCTAACAAATGTAATGACATTGAAATATTATGTCCCACACTTATAAGTGTTAAAAGAAAATATACTTGCTATTCCTGGATGTCAAGAAGTATATTCATTGGTTTGGACTAAGTAATTCATTCTTCACTGGCCATATCTGAGGATAGCCGTACTCAAAGATTTTTTCCCCAAAGATTGGAAGGGATATTCCTGCTTGGAACCTATGGCATGTATGAGAAGATATTGAATGGATATTAAGTAAGCAACACTAGCAACACCCACTGGACTATCATTCAAGATCTCATTCTGTCGCTCAGCAGGTCTACTGAGTGCCAAGTATGTTCCTCACACTCTTGTAGGCTTTAAACATCATTAAATACTTTAGCCTAGTTTTCCAGAGGGCAGAGCCTGAAGAAACGTCAAGTCTTTAAAAGAATGTAATCTCAGGGGCGCCCAGATGGCTTGGTCGGTTAAGCGTCTGACTCTCTGACTTGGCTCAGGTCATGATCTTATGGTGGGTGAGTCTGAGCCCCACATTGGACTCTGTGCTGACAGCATAGAGCCTACTTGGGATTCCTCTATCTCTCCTTTCTCTCTGTCTCTTCCTTCCACTGCACACATTCTCTCAAAATAAATAAAAACATTTAAAAAATGTAATCTTATAAAACAAAGACAGAGAAGCAAAGGAACCAATGTGCAGTTGACCCCCACGTTGTATCAAGAATCTGAGCACCATGCAAACAACTGCTTCTCAGGACTTTCCTGCTGCATGAGAAAAAAAGACACCTTGTACCTTTAGAACCAGATTTCCTCCCCTCCCCTCACTTCACTGTACCGCCGTGAATAATCCCACCCTTACAAGCAACCAACCATTTTGGAAATGTAACAGTAGGACCTTCTGAAGGAGAACCTGACAAGAGTATAGCACAGGCAAAGGTCATCACTATCCAGTTGTATGCAAGTTGAAGTTGGGTGGCGGCCACACAGAATAGGTTGCAGCTGACACTGGGTCAAGTCCCAAGGAACTTGGATACAGTGGGGCAAAGAGGATATGAAATAAGGTCCCAGAAGAGGATACATCCCTAAGCACATGGAACTGATAGTCTCCAGGAGAGACACCATCAGTAAATATGGCAACATATTCCATAAGAAGCTGCTATGCATTTGCTGAGAGCATCAAACACCTTCTTATTTGGCCATGATTTGGGTTATGCCTTTTAAGTTTTCAAGTAGCAAACGATTTAATGAAGTTTAGTTTTTTCAAGTTGTTTGCATTGTGAAGCTTACGCACAAACTTTGCTGTCAGGAAATTTCAGGGTGAGTGTTATCTTCACATTATGTCTTTTTAAGTTTGGACAGAAGTCTTCTTGCTCTAGGCTTGCTGGGCTAAATAGAGAGGTCTCTCTGTATTTGCACTCTACCTTTGCCGACACTTCAAATATAATAATTTTATGCAATTTTCCCCCTAATGTTCACCGTCATCTACTTTTTAAATCTTTTTGATGAAAATAAATTGAATGAAATCTCTAGTTGTGTGACAGGAGAACAAATTCCTTTTCATTGGCAATAATTAGAAGTGAAAACCTATGATTTGTATGTATTTATGTAATAAGAAGTTGTATGACTTATGGTTTAGAAGGCACTGGGATTGTGTCTGTGCACTGCTGATAATCACCTTGCATTTTATAAAGTTGAAAACACATCCCACAGTTCAGCTAAAATGTTCCAAAAGGATTCAAAATGATAGCAATACATTTATAATGATTTACAAAATGAAACCCAGGATAATATCCATGATGGGCTATTTTGTACCAAATTAGCTATGTTACAATATAGCTATTACAGATAATACAATGTATTTTGGAGGGATCATGGGTACTTTTTCTCATTGCATTATTAACTCTGACTAAAAACTTTATTAGTGACTATCAAGAGAAAGCTAAACATTGTAGAAAATACTAATTTTTCTAATTTTTGTGAGTAAATAAAAATTTGGTTTCAGGGTGTGGAGGGAAAGCTTGATACTTTTCATCTTAACTACTCATATACTACCATGAATATGAAACATTAGATCATTGCTAGTCTAATATTGATATCAGGGTATTGCAAAAACACTTTAGGTTTGAATTATTCTAAAATAGTTTTAACATTTTTATTTATTTTTGAGAGACAAAGAGAGACAGAGCTTAAGCAGCAGAGGGGCAGAGAGAGAGGGAGACACAGAATCCAAAGCAGAATCCAGGCTCTGAGATATCAGTATAGAGCCCAATGTGGGACTTGCATCCACAAGCCATTAGATCATGACCTGAGCTGATGTCAGACCCTCAACCAACAGAGCCACCCAGGTACCCAAACTATCCTTCATGTCCTTAAACACTAACATTTTATTTTGCAAGGACAAGTGCATGATTCATGTGTTCTGATAAGAGTTTTGTTGTTAATATACATGCTATTCAAAACTAGGCAATATTCTGAGTGATTTTTTTTAAACTTACCAAAGCTCAAATTTACTTAAACTGAAAAATAAAATGCCACTGTATGATAGAGACATGTCCTTATACATTTGTCCAAACTAATAAAATGTACAACACAAAAAGTGGATTACAAAGTAAACTATATACTTTGGGTGATAACGGTGTAACAATGTAGGTTAATCAATTGTAACAAATGTACCACTCTGGTAGGGGTGGGTGATGGGGAGATGACCATGGAAAGACTATGCATTTTCGGGTCAGGGGACAGATGAAAATCCATGTACATTCCTCTGTCTTACTGTGATTTTGAAACTGCCCTAAAAATTAATGTCTTAGCACCACCTGCTAAAGAGGCAGTCTTCCCCCCCCACTGGATACTCGTTCCTGCTTTGTCAAAAATTAATTGACCGTACATTTGTGGGCCCAGTTCTGGGTTCTCTATTCTATTCCATTGATCTATGTGTTTGTTTTTGTGCCAATACCATGCTGCCTTGATGATGACAGCACTGGGTGTTATATGGAAACCAATTTGACAATAAACTATTTAAAAAAATAATATCTTAAAAATAAATAAAATGCCAATCTTTTCATTCCATTTCTGTATAGATTCTGATGTTTTCTCCAGGGAACAATGAATAATAGTATCCAAAATCTGAAGGAAGAACATAAGTGAAGCCGAGCACATTCAGAAAAAAAATAAAGTAAGAATTAATAGAAATAAATACACATTAAAGTAACTGAAAAGATAGTTTGTCAAACTATTTTAATTGCTTACAATTCCCTAAACACCTTTGTTTCTATTCTATTTTGTTTGTTTGTTTGTCTTAGAGAGAGAGAGAGAGCATGAGCAGGGGGGAGAGAGAGAGAGAGAGAGAGAGAGAGAGAGAGAGAGAGAGAGAGAGATCACAAGCAGGGCTCCACCCATAGCACGGAGCCTACATGAGGTTCAATCCCAGGACTGTGGGATCAGGACCTGAGCTGTAATCAGGAGTCTGATACTCAGCACCACTCAGGTGCTCACTGCTGTATTCTTTATAAGGTTAAAACCATCCTTCAAAATTCTAGTTTATTTGCTATGCTTTATATTGAAAACTTTTCTATTTGTATACTTGCTTCTTCTCCTGAACACCTTGTCATGATTTCATAAATATCTTATTAGGGACAGTTCTAACATGCATAAACTTACAGGTAGAAAGTGGCAAATATTGGATTAAAAGCCTATCCTTAACTACAAATTCAATCTCTTTACTGGCAAATCACAAACATCTTTTGCCAATTTCTTCAATTTCTATTTCTAAATCTTCTTCCATTGTATTTCAGATAAAATTCTTAAAACATTCTGAATCCACATACAATTATAATCTATGCACAATTGTATCTCTCAAAATCTCAAACAAAAAGAACCCCCTTTAGCTATTTACACCTTGATTCATACATAGATTTCCAACATAATTGAGTCTTCTGTTCTGCAGGCCTTCTATCCTGTCTAGCACAACCACAGCTCTAGCACAATTGGACTGTCTGCATTCATTACATTAAGACCCAGAAATCTGAGTATTTCTAGGGAAAATCTCAAAGCATGGAGTCTTGGCTCAATGTCAATGCATGCCCTCCTGATACTTAAGCCCCCACTACAGGCTGGACACTCTTTTCTACTTCCTGCTCCTTATTCTAAACCAACTGCAATTCAATCCAAACATGCCTGCTCAATCTGAGCCAATGGCCTTACCTTTTACTTTACAGAGAAAATAGAAACTACCTGAAAATAATCTTGCAACTTATTTTCTCCTGACCCAAGAATAGAAAAACATGTGTACCCATCTTCTTTTCTTCCTCATCTATGTGGAGGAAAGATAGATCAGTTTACCAGGGCTCTGAGTCCTCTCTTCTAGAATTGTCAAACCCATTTATTCTGTCTTCCACTTCTATCTTCCATTCAATCTCTTCATCTCATCATTTATATGTGTTTAAGACTATCCTTCTATACAAGATAAAAATAAATACAAACAAACACCTCCCCCCCATCTGTTTCTCACTCTACCTAATGCCAACCCTGGCCTGTTTTAATGCCCACACTGCTCAAGAGGGTTATCTACACCTATTGTTGCTAGTTTGTCATCTCAGTTTTACTCTTTAGCCAAATTCAAGATGACTGCCACCAATAACACTCTATTAAAAGAGCTCTCATACAGGACACATCTGATTTCTGTAAGGTTAACTCCAAGGTCTGTTTAATCTTACATTGTTTAACCTCTGGAAACACCTGATTCTGTTGCCCTACTCTGTTTTTCTGAAATACTCTCTATCTTTAGTTCTGTAGTATAAAATCTTATATATTTTTTCTCCTACCACTAGGTCTGCTCAACAGCAGTTTTGTGAGTGCTTTTTTATTCTAGTTATTATTTAAATATGGGTGTTCTTCACACTACTATTTATTTCTCCTTGTATGGCTAAATTTACACATATATAAATCTTCTCTTATTTCTCCCCACTGCTCCATCAGGCCTCATGTCTCCTACATTACTTTTTCTCTAAAGACAGTTTCAACATTCACCTCGTTCCTCAGCCATAATTATAGATATTATATTTGATTCCATTCTTTTGCTCCCCACATCCAACAAGTTACCTTATTTCAGTTAATCCTACTTCTTAGTTAGGTCCACTGCTTTCTTGTAGCCTTTGCTGAAAAATGATGTATGCTTCTGTTTGATACTCAACTAGTCTTCAAATGAGATCAGAAAGTGATGTCATTAAGGTAGTGATAGTGACAGTTCCTACGTGCTTCCCCTCATGAGAAGAACAATTAACATCTATTCAAGTACAGGACACTACTGAGAGGATTGGACGTGGAGGTGAGGCTGAATCACCACCGTCACCTCCACTGGGCACCTCAGAAACCAAGACAGACAGCATTAGAAGGAAAAGTAGTGGCTACATATTGACTACATTGCCCCCTCATGGGCCAGTGCAGTACCACACAAAGGACCTCCTGCAACCCTCTGGTTTCTCATTTTTCAAATGTTTATTTATTTTTGAGGGAGGGGGGGGATGGCCAGAGAGAGAGGGAGACACAGAATCTGAAGCAGGCTCCAGGCTCTGAGCTGTCAGTGCAGATCTCAAGGCTGGGCTCGAACCCATGAACCACAAGAGCATGGCCTGTGCCGAGCTGAAGCTGGAACTTAATTGACTGAGCCACTCAGGTACCCCGGCCTCTGGTTTCTCTAAAGGGGAAAGACAAGCCAAGAGGGACAACCAGTGGGTAATTTTGTAGCTCGTATTCTTATCTCATACCATGGGGATTGCAGGAGAATCTGCAAAATAAACCCAAACACATACCATCAACTAATATTTGACAAGGGATCCAAGAATACTCAGTGCAGAGAAGAATATCCTTTCAGTAAATGTTGCTGGGATAATTAAATATTCATACATACAAGAATGAAATGGAACCCCATATCTTACACTATTTGCAAAAATTAACTTGAAGTGGATTAAAGAGTTAAATGTAAGACATGAAATCATGAAACCCCTAGAAAACAGGGACACACAACTTCTTAACAGGGGTCTTGTAATAATTTTTGGATATGACACCTAAGGCACAAGCAAAAAAAATTATAAGGAAGCGAGACTACATCAAACTGAAAAACCTCTGCATAACAAAAAAGAAAAAAAAATCAAGAGAGTAAAAGGACATCTATGAAATAGAACAAAAAATGCAAACCATATATCTAATAAGGATTTAATATCCAAACCTATAAAGAATTATAGCACAACAGCAAAAAAAAAAAAAAAAAAACCCAAAACAAACAAATAAAGCCAAACCAAAGAAAAAAGAAAGAATAAGACACACACACACACACTTTAAAAGGTTGCAAAGGACCTGAATGGATGTTTTTTCAAAGAAGATACACACAGATATGACCTATTAGAATGACCATCATCAAAAAGCTAAGGGCTAACAGATGCTGGCATGGATGTGGGGAAAAGGGAACATATGTTCACTACTGGTGGGATTGCAAATTGGTAGAGCCACTATGGAAAGCAATATGAAGGATCTTAACAAATTAAAAATAGAAATATGTCATAATCCAACAATTCTTCTAGGAATAGATTCTAAGGTAATAAAAATCCTAGCTGGGAAAAGATATCTGCACCCTCCTGTTCATAGCAGTATCATTAACAAGAGACAAGACATGGAAACAACCTAAATGTTCTATGGTGGGTGAATGCATAAAGTTGTTGTAAATACAGAAACAGTTTTTTTTCTCAATTTACAATGAGCTTAGGTCCTGAGGAACTCATGGTAAAAAAATATCACAAGTAGAATATTCATTTAATACAGCTAACCTATCAGACATCATAGTTTAGACTAGCCTAACTTAAACATGCTCAGAATACTTACGTCAGCCTACCATTGGGCAAACTCATCTAACACAAAACCTATTTTATACTACAGTATTGAATATGTCATGTATGGAATACTGCATGAAGGTAAACAGAATGGTTGTTAAGTGTATTGGTTGTTTACTTTATTTTTTTAATTTGTTTATTTATTTATTTGGAAAGAGTGCACAGGTGAAAGAGAGGCAGAGAGAAGGAGAGACAAAATCCCAAGTAGGCTCCACACCATCAATGCAGAGCCTGATGTGGGGCTCAAATTCATGAATGATGAGATCATGACCTGAGCCAAGATCAAGATTTGGATGCTTAACCAACTGAGCCATCCAGGTGCCCTGGTTGTTTGCTTTTGTGGTCACTGTGGTAGACTGCCACTGCTCAGCCTTATGAAAGATGATTGAGAGTATTATACGTTATGTCACCAACCACGAAAAGATCATAATTCAAAATTTGAGTTAGTATGTAACTTTCACACCATCATTAAGTAACATATTTATTATAAGTCAAACTATTAAAAGTCTGGTACCATTAGTATATATAGAATATTATTCAACCACAAAATAATCAGGAAGTTCTACCATTTGTGACAACATGGATACAACTGGAAGGCATTATGTTACATGAAATAAGTCAGAGAAAGATAAATGCTGTATGATGTTACTTATATGTAAGATCTAAAACAAAAACAAAAACAAAAACCTCAAAGGAAAAGAGATCAAATTTATGATTATTCCCAGAGGTGGTGAGAGGGAAAATTATAAGAAGGTGGTCAAAAGGTACAAGCTTTCAGTTATAAGATACATAAATATTAAGATATAATGTACAAGATGACTATAGCTTAAATTGCTGTATGTGTATACAAAATTAAGGCAGTAAATCCTTAGAATTACTATCACACACGCATACATACATACATACATATGTAATAAGATAAAAAATCAAGCTGGATGTTCAAATGTTTCATATTATAAGACATATTCTCATCTATTTCAGATATAGATGTACAACTTCAGTTTCCAATAATAACTAGTAAAGGAAGAGACTCTAACCTAGGAAATCTGGCTAAGAAAATATATTGTTTATACAAAGACAAAAATCATGACATCAGGGACGCCTGGGTGGCTTAGTCCATTATGCGGCCAACTTCAGCTCAGATCATGATCTCAAGGTTTGTGGATTTGAGCCCCATGTTGGGCTCTATGTGGACAGCTCGGAGCCTGAAACCTGCTTTGGATTCTGTGTCTCCCTCTTCTATGACCCTGCTGCCCCTCTCAAAAATTAACATTAAAAAGAATCATGAGTTTCAGCCTATTAGTGTTCTCTGAGTTTCATTGTTACGTTTCCCTGTAATTTTACTTAGAAGTTCTGATGCCAACATGAAGATAGATTTCGAGTGCATTCATTATCTAAACAGTTGTTAGTCCCACAATCAAAATGACCTTAATGTAACTGGGCTTCATTGGACCTCATGTTATGTTGAGTTTCTGCAAAATAAGCTACTTTTATCCATTCCCATTCCTAAACTACTATGTAGAAGAAATATTTGAATTCATCAGTTTTAGAGAGATATTGAATCATCCTTCAAGCAATATATGATGACATTTTGAGCACAAATATCAAGATTATTATTTTTTAAATTAAATATTACCTGAGTGTTTAAAGTGGCTGAGGAGCATATTAATATTAAATATTATTTCTGACATTTTAAAAAGGTCAAATATGCTGCTGTTATACAAAAACTATTAGCAGAAACATCAAATTATTATAATCATTCCAAACACTAATTTGGTTCAAAAGTTAACATTTAGAGAGTTTGGACTCAATATTTCTTCTCAATGAAGGTCAACATCATTTCATCGCTCAAGTTTTAGCCAAAAAAATTCACTCATCTTGAAAACACTAGTTTAATATCAACGCCAACTTTTGCTCTAATTCTAAGTCAACATTTTAATTTTTTTCTGGCTGATTACAGTTGCCGAAGAGGGAAATGTCCCGTACTTTTTCAATAACGTTTTCAACTTTTAGCTAACTCTTCTACAAATCAAAATCATTGAGCATAGAATGTAACTAAAAAATCTATGAAGTGGAGAAGGATGTTTGCTTCTTTGTAATGGAAAGAACAATTTCTGCTACTCTATTCACCAGTGACTGCATAGAATACTAGACCTTGAGCAAAAATTGGATTTTAGCTCCAGAGGATCTGCTGGCTAATATTTCAAATTTATTCTACTTATGGCCTTTAATAGAATAAAATATTTTTTCAGAATTAAAGAAATAATCATTATGAGAAGACCTTGGATGAACTTTCTGCACTTCTTTCTTTTCAATGTAAATATTGCATCAATATTTACCTTACTGGTTACCAATTTTTTCATGCTTTCTCTTTGTAAATTTCCATCCTGTCATTTAGTCAGTTTTGTTCTCTAGAAATAATTTTTCACTTATGGTTCACACACCTTGCTTAACTATACAGTCTTGAAAAATCTCAACATGACCAAGTGCATTTCAGTTCAGATAAAGCAGATAATTGGGTTATTGTATATATAGAATCTTTGGCTATATAAGAATATTCAACAGGGCTTTCTTCTTTTATGTGTCTTCTTTTTTTCATTCTATCTATCTTCCTTTAAAGGATGAAATTATTTTTAGAAACTTCCAGAAATCATTGAAGTCTGGTTAATAACATCACTGAGGATTTTCAATATGATAATAACTTCTATGCATCTATTCTTTAAAACATATAAGTGTCTTTGATTTGCTTTATCTCACTTAATACTAATAGCATCCTCATATAATAAGAAGCATCTTCATCTCCCATATATTAATAAAGAAAATGAGTCTCCAAAAGATCACATATCTTGTTCAAATTCAAAGAGTTAATAAGTGTCTAAAGTAGGGCTGGAACAGAAATCATAAAACACTGTCTTTTCAAATGCTCTTTAGAAATGATTACTTGAAAATTTACATGACGTCTTCATCTAATCCCCTTGGACTCAAATATTGATAAATTCAAGGAGGCTATATAACAAGTACTTGTAGTCATTTCACACTGGAGAAAAGGAAATTTAGACTGTCTGATGATCTTGGGACCATTCCACCATTAGATTAAATTAGCCAAAATATTTTATTGTTGTTATCCATGAAAATAAAAAAGGACAGGTGTTCTGACTTCCATATGCCAGTGTAATTATTTTTCTATTTTTAAGAAACTCCTACAAATGGAATAGACTGTTTCATCCATGATTGATTCACCCTATATAGAAAAAAATTATTTTCAAATGGTGATGTATGCAAAATGATGGCAGTGAAAAAAACTGTTATTGAACAATGTATATATTGGACTATTGTTTTATGTTTCTCTAGTTGCTAACAGCCTCCTAAGTCTATACAAGCTATTTCCAGAGTTGCTGCAGTCTCATCTCACTTTCCTCCGTCTTCATTATATAATTGCCTCATTTGAGAACCTCTTCTCTGTCTTTAATATTGCTCGGTCTTGGTCTCTCTCATCATTATGACATAACACGAGTGAGCCTCCATAATTTCCATTTCTTCATCTTTAAAATGAGGAGAATGATAATACTTAAAATACTCAGAATACTGCTTGGTGTCTATTAATAATTTTCAAATAGTTTATATTGTTTTTGTTACTATGTAGATTCATAGATTTGTTATTTTGTTTTCTTGTTTTTGTTTTTTAGTTTGTTGTGAAAGAGAAGGCGAGAGAGAGAGAGAGAGAGAGAGAGAAGGAATGAGAGAGAGAGAATCTCAAACAGACTCTGGGCTGTCAGCGTAGAGCCCAAAGTGGGTCTTGATCCCACAAACCTTGAAATCATGCCATGAACTGAAATGAAGAGTTGGATGATTAATTAACTGAGCCACTCAGGTGCTTCAAATTTATTATTTTGACTTTGAAGTCCTGCATATATTTTTTGTTTATGTTCTTTATTTTATGAACTTTTTTTAAACAGTCCTAAGATTTTCTGTAAGATTGCAAGTGTCACATCTTCCCCATGGTTCCGTCTGACAGGAGGGTAGACCGGGGTGGCATGGAGAGAGAGGCGATCAAATTCTTCTGTTAGGGGTAATGGACTTAATCAGTGTTGGGTTTTATGATGATCTAGGGATAAATACTTCCTTACCCCCCATATCAATCTAGTAATTTGTTACTTTTAAAGTTTCAAATTTTGGGGGGAAAACAGGTATTCTCAGATATTCTGTTACTCATTCACATTTATGTTTCCCTCCTTTCCTATAAAACACATAGAACCTAACTAAAAAGAAAAACCTTTTTCTTTTTTTTCAGAATGTGCCTGAGGGAGTAGTCTTTTCTGTATGAACTGCATATTCAAGTTTTCTGCCACATTCATTCCATCTAGGGTTAGCCAGAATTTACCTATTTACAGTGAATGGAATGGATATTGGGTATTTGAACTAGGACAGTCCTCAGGCCTTATAGTTTTTTCTATTTGTTGAAATTTAACGTCATTTAACCTCTGGGAGTGGAGCACAAGCTTTCTTCTAGATCAGGTTTCTCTAATTCATAAAGGAAGCCTTTTGAATGAGATGGAGCTGCAAGCCTGGTTTTTATTTGTTTTGGCTCAAAATGTTTGAGTTTTATATCACTTGCTTGTCCCAGGGGCTCTGCAGAATGGGTGATTTTTACAGATCTGAAAAATAAATCAATCGATATGAGAATTTGTTGGTTTGCATTTGCTATTAGTATTACAATCTCTTCTCTCCTGGGACTTCTACAAACCCAGTTAATAAAAGAGAATGCCTTGCAGTATTTTAAGTCATGGCTATACTACAGATAAATAAATATACTCAACAACCTTACATCAGTCTTGTTTTAATGAAGCGAAGGAATGAACAGTAGAGGCTAAAGAGTTCATAGTAAAGCCTCACATAGTCTTAACTAGTGTGTAGTGTGTGTGTGTGTGTGTGTGTGTGTGTGTGTGGTTGTTATTAATGTTGCTAAGTTTGTCATAGTCAAAAGATTTTCTCAATCTGTCACATATTTGCATTTGCATTAGTGGAATAATCTGCGAGGATGTATTTGAGGGGCTATAAAAGGAGAAGAAGAAAGAAAAATGGAGGAAGAGAAGGCGTGACATAGAAAAAAAGATATATTTCAGATAAGAGGTAGATTACTTTATGGAATTTCACTATGCAACACACAGCATTTCTCATAATAAAGGTCTAAAGAAAAATTTGACTGAAAAAAACTTTCTCAAGAATACTATATAATGGTGCTTTGTATTAAAGCTTAAAATATTTAAATTCAATTAATCAATTACTTTCCATAATTAAAATTGACATAAAATCTGGTGAAACTAAATGGTCTTTGATTAACATATAATGTTTAAATATAAACATCATTAAGATTTTAAGACATTACATTAAATCAGGAAAGTAAATACATACAGCACTGGTACTGGCACACAGTAGGTACACAAGAATTGTAAAGTGAATGCTTCAGGAATAAAAATTAAAGATAACATATGAAAAAGGAAACATGTTCAATACAAACCGGGAAAGAAATTGCTTACAGTTCTGGTTTCCCATTTATAACTCATATAACTTAATACAAACCAAACAATTTTCTGGAGCCTAGTTTCTTGATCTAAAAGAAGCTGGGATGTTAGGATAAACCTTGGCAACCTTTCTAAGTCAATGTGACAATAAAGTTAAGAATTACCTTATTAATAAATGCATGCATTCACCTAATTTGTATTGAACATGTATGAACTTTGTTCTGGTTATGAACTAGTTACTAGGAAAATAATAAAACCTTGACATCAAAGGGGTGAACGATATTTACTAAGAGATCAAAAATACAAATGGACAAAGACTAAAACATTTATATAAATGGAATTCTGCCCTACAACTTTTGCAGCAACCAGCTAAGGAAGCCAAACTAACGGTTTGGCTCATTTGTGACCCCACTTCTAATCCAGGAGCAAACAGGCAATGCCAGATATGTTCCCCAAACTAGTCATGTAGGAGGCCCCATGTATGATCCTGTCTCCAGCTTCCTCATACTAACACCTCTAATCAGAGCTCAGCTCAATTTTTTTTTTCATCATGCAGATTTCATACCCCCTTCCTGCGTCTGAGGCTAACAAATGGAAGTAATGGGATTTAACGCTCTTGTGAGCTCTGAATACGTAGCTACTGCTTATTCTCATGTGTGAGATCTTTGTCTATTACCATATTGCGTAAAAAAGGCACATCTGATTATATCAATAAACTAGAAGTGCAATACACTCGGTTAAGGGGGAATTTGTATATATTAATAGTAAGGAAGTCCATACTGGATAGTGACCTTTACTAGGAAACTGAGGAAACTTAAAGATAATGCAGACTTCTAGTTTAAAACCAAATGTATAAAAAGCTCACTAGTCATCACTCTTATCATTTTAATGTGAAAAAGAACTGAAAAAATTAAAAATTAATAACTCTTCTTGGACCCATCAGACAACTGATGTTGCAGCAAAACTACCATCCCCAAATCTGGAGAGTTTGATACATGGAGAAAGTTTGGCATCCAAAATTAGCATACCAGGACCAGAAGCCACTGGATACTCTAGGTAGAAGGAACACTTAAATGGCCACTTTGGTAAGTTACTGGAGACTGTGTGTGAGTCCACTTGAGAAACAGAAACTCGTGGGGACCCATGGTCTCAGTGTCTGATCAGGTTGGGATTTGAAGATCCTGTGATCCTAGGAAAGGGAAGGAAAAATGATCATTATAAAACATCCTCAGAGTCTTCGTATTGCCTACTCTCCAATGGAAGGGTTTTATCACAGAGCAAAAGGACAAGAGTATTTTATCCTAGATAGTGTAAAGGGCATTTCTCCTCACTTTCTCTCCTTTCAGTCTTTCTGTCTTACCAAAAGAAAAGAGGGGATAAAAAGAAATATAGTGGACCAGGAATAGGGCACTTAGTATATAGAAATGCTGTAGCAAGGAAACAGTGTAGGGACATGGAGAAAAAGATACACTACACAGGGAGAGAGAGTAACACTTGTGAAGGTCACTGTCTTAAGACAGAGGGTCCCTAAACACCAAGAATCGGAATATTATAGAGCCCTTCCTTACTCCACACCTAACACTGCAGTAAAAAGGGCTCGTGTAATTGGATTATAGCAAAAAAGAGATGCAAGACCTAGACTAGATGTCCTTGCATAGGGAGAGCCAAGCCATGAACATAGACACAATTAAGGATGCTAAGGGAACATGAAGCCTGTGGTTCTTGTAGTTAAAACTCTTAACCAGCACATAGCCAGATCAAAATTGATTCTCATATTAAAGACCTATATAATATGAGTTAAATATTTTCTGATATGACATAAGTAGCTTTCAGCAAATATTTATAAGGTATCACAAAAGGCAAGACAAATACTCTCAGAAGAGACAAAGCACTTGTCAAAATCAGACTCAGATATGATGTGGATGATCAGACAGGAATTGTTCAATAATTATGGTACCTACGTTAAGTTCTCAAATGGAAAAAAAGTAGACAACATGCCAAAGCAGAGAGATGGAAATTCTAAGAGTCAAAAGGAAATGCTAGAAATCAAAACTGTAATAAAAAAAATAAAGGATCCCTTAATGCATGTGGCAGTAGATGCAGCAGGGCCAAGGAAAGCATCAGTTAACTTGAAGATGGGTCAATAGTAATATCCAAAACAGAAAATTTGTAAAAGGGAACAGAAGAAGGAAAAAGAAAAAAGAAATGGAATAGAACAGGATATGCAACAACTGTGGGACAATATGAAAATGTATTAAATGCAAACTTAAATTGGTCTTTAAAAAATTAGTAAAGTTATATATAAAAAATGTGGTGAGAATTTTCTAGGCAGGGGAAAAACATTCTAGACAGAGTAGTCAGCATAGGAATTAGAGATGGGATTAAGCTTTAGAAGATATGACATGCATGTGGAGGAACTAAAAGTTTAATGTGACCATAACACAGGACACTTGGAAAGAGCAGAAAATGATGCTAAGATTCAGGATGTAAATAGTTCCTACACCAAGTTTAGACTTGACTCCGAAGGCATTATTGGAACTAGTACTGGTCTTAAAGCAAAGAAGCATAAATTGAGTGGAATTTTTTGAAATAAACTTTGGAGGCAGTTGAACTGTGGTATAAAATAGAATAATCTAAGCATAATTTTTTTTAAAATGCATTTCATTTAATTCCTTGGGGGAAAGGAGAGATCAAGATGTGTGAAAGATGTATGAAGATGTATGTACTGTTTTCTACTTCATTTACTCTCTTCCCATAACCCTATATTAATGTTTAAATGTTTGTTTATTTTTGAGAAAGAGAGAGAGGGAGGGAGAGGGAGAAAGAGAGAATGAGCAGGGGAAGGACAGAGAGAGAGAGAGGAAGACAGAGAACCCACATCAGGCTCTGTGCTGTCAGAGCAAAGCCAAATGTGGGGCTTAATCTCACTAACATTGAATTTATGACCTTAGCCAAAGTCAGACATGCAACTGAATAAGGCATCCACAAATATTTTCAGAATTGGGGAGGGGGTCCAGGGTGGGCATCATCCTGGTCATAAACCCCTTCAACATGAGTGTACAATTTCAAATTCATGTATGCTTATGGAATTTTCAGGGGGAAAATTCTTAGCTTTTAAGATTATCCCAAGATTTAATTACCTACAGGAAAGTTAGTAAAAATCATCACATAATAGTACTTTCATTACAAAATACAACAACCATAAATCTCTTTACTATTGCTGTTATTACAGTTTGTAACAGAATGTGAAATTAGTTTTTGCATGAAAATGCAACCCCCCAAAAATTTTAAAAAATGCATCCCAATTTCATTGTTGTGACCTCTCCAAATGGAGTTCATCATTCTCTTTGCTGGGTTACCTCTGTTTATAGATTTCCTTCTATTCTACCTTTCACAATGTACTTAAATAGAAACGATCTTCCTAATTAGAATGTGAAAATGTGAGCACATTTTCAGACCCTATCATAATACATTAAAAAAGTTGACCCTTAAAATATAGTTGGGTTTCTCCAGTTAGACCTATGAGTGCAAATATATGGTATCTGTCTTTCTCCACCTGGCTTATTCCACTTAGCATGACACCCTTGAGGTCCATCCACTTTGCTAGAAATGGCCATATTTCATTCTTTCTTATTGCCATGTAGTACTCCATTCTGTGTGTGTGTGTGTGTGTGTGTGTGTGTGTGTGTGTGTGTGTGTGTGTATACCACATCTTCTTGATCCATTCATTAGGTGATGGACATTTAGGCTCTTTCCATGATTTGGCTATTGTAGAAAGTGCCACTATGGGGAAAGGGGAAAGAGAGTTGGGGAGAGAGAGGGATGCAAATCATGAGAGACTATTGAATATTGAAAGCCAAGGGCTGAAGGGGGAGGGGGAGGGGGAAGGGGGGTGGTGGTGATGGAGGAGGGCACCTGTGAGGAAGAGCACTGGGTGTTATATGGAAACCAATTTGACAATCAACTATTAAAAAAATAAAAAAATAAAATAAGATATAGTTGAAAATTATAATTATGTCTTATAAATATTTGTTATATTTATATATAATTTATAATTATAATATTTAAATAAAATCATATTGGATTTCAGTAGGATTTTTTTATATTTAAGAATAGTTTTTGTTTGATTACAAAGTGTCTGACATTTCACCTGAGTAAATATACTGAAGTTTACTAAGAGTTAATAAAGGGGTGCCTGGGTGGCTCAGCCAGTTAGGTGTCCAAGATCATCTAAGGACATGACCTCTCAGTCTGTGAGTTTGAACCCCACGTCAGAATCCATGCTGACAGCTCAGAGTCTGGAGCCTGCTTTAGATTCTCTGTCTTCCTCTCTTTCTGCCCCTCCCCTGCTCGTGCTCTGCCTCTTTTGCTCTCAAAAATAAATAAACATAAAATATTAAAAAATAAAGAATTGATCAAAGTACCAGGTAGGTGATGGGCACATACGTGCCAGAGAAACAAGACTGAACTAACTATGCAATGCCCTATATAGGTACTAACATCTAAAAAAAAAGTGTAGGAAGGATATCTGTATATTTTATGCAGATTTGTTCATGGGTTGTTTTTCAGATCCCAGTTGTGACTTCATTATTTTTCTTCCATTCAAAAAAGCATATCAAAATGAAAATAAAAAAGTTTGAGGTTACTATAGGAATAAAGCTATTGCTGCTCTAATAACATCAGTAGAGAAATTTAGACATTTAATAATTAGTAGTAACAACTTAATTACAACATTGTAACAAAAATAGTGACACACAAGTATATTAACACCATTCTTGAAAAACTCTATGGTAGAGCAATTTCTGTTTAATACTGGAAGAACTATGAGTATTATATACACTAATTGTAATTAGAGAAGAACGTCATCTCTAAAAAAAGTGACTTAACAGATTCTTTCAATGTCATAGGGTTTTATATTTATTTTTTAATGTTTATTTTTGAGAGACAGAGACAGAGTACAAGCAGAGGAAGGACACAGAGAGAAGGACACACAGAATCTGAAGCAGACTCCAGACTCTGAGCTGTCATCACAGAGGCTGATACAGGGCTTGAACCCACAAACCAGATCACGACCTTGGCCACAGTGGACACTTAACCAACTGAGCCACCCAGGTGCCCCAATAGTGTTGTTTTATTAAATGAAATTAATCTATAATAACTTTCAGTGTACCTGGTATATACCATGAGGGATTTGTTAATGTTTACGATTATAATTAATTGCTATTATGACCAATTACATGTACTTTAAGATGTTAAGATATGCTTTTGCATGCATTATTTCAACTTGGGATAGGTAGAGCTTTTTTAAAATTTTTTTAAATTTCTGCTTTACTTATAAGAAAATGAAATGTTAAAAATATTTGTTGGAGTTCTTATTCTACCTAGGATAGAGACAGCATAGCATAGTGAATTACAGACTCATTCCAAAATTGGGCTCTCTGGATTTCCCAACTTTGCCACCCACTGGAGGTGTGTCCTTTGCTACTTTACTTAAAATCTTTATTTCTTGTGTTCCTTATTAAGTAAGTTCATATGTATCAAGTACTTAATGAAAGTTCCTGAGAACAGGAAGTCATTTTTATGTTCATTAAGTAAATAAATGAAAAACAAATTGGCAATTTTGGACACTTGTTGAGAAACCGCATTTACTTCTTGCCTAAACTTGTTACTGAATCTGCCTCCTTCAAGCTGTCCTAAGTTATGCATTTTAATAGCTAAGATTTTTTTTTTCAATTGAAACTACAGGGACCTCTTTTTGTCTTGGTCTCTGAGGTGTAGCTCCAAAGAACTGTAGCACACAACAGGAGAGCTTCAGGCTTCCCTGAGAACCACGGTGGGAGTCATGCACATGTAAACGGCCATGTGCCCAGGAAACTCCTCTGGGTCCTGAGCTTCCCAGTGGACCAGGTGCTCTGTGTGACACCAGCTCTGTCCAGGAAACTTGCGATCACTCCCTACCCAATGGAAAGTTGACTCGATGTCACAGGAAAATTTTCTCGTATTCTGGGATTGTTCTTTGCACAATGTCATTGAAATCCTCTTCTTGGGGTGCCTGGGGGGGCTTAGTTGGTTGAGCACCCCACTCTTGATTTTAGCTCAGGTCATGGTCTTAGGGTCGTGGGATTCAGCCATGCATCTAGCCCTGCACTGAATGTGGAGCCTGCTTCAGACTCTCTCCCTCTCTCTCTCTCTCTCCCTGTCTTTCCCTCTACCCATTTCCCCTGCTCACACAGTTTCTCTAATTAAAAAATAAATAACATGAAATAAATAAGATAAAAGTAAAATGAAGTTAAATGAAATAATCTTCTTATTGAGAGTCACTGGACCTTAGAAAAATTCAAAATCACCATCCCTTTAATTTTGCCCAGATCTTACTTGTACCTCCAAGGTGTTAAAAATACTAAATTAGCTTTTCTTTGTTTATTATTTTGAGAGAGAGAGAGAAAGAAAGAGGGAGAGCACAAGCTGGAAAAGGCAACGAGAGAGGGAGAAAAAGAATTCCAAGGAGGCTCCACTCTGTCGGTACAAAGCCTGATGTGAGGCTCCACCTCATAAACTGTGAGATAATGACCTGAGTGGAAATCAAGAGTCAGGTATTTAACCAACTGAGCCACCTGGGCCTTCTAGATCAGCTTTTAAATGAAACTCATAATCATTTCTCTCAATATTATTTATTGTTCCCAATAAACTACTAAGACAGATGAGTGATATGGTCACTAATAGGCAATTTTAGTCAAAACATTTTCTGACAAACTTGGACATTTAGGATAGAGTTGGGGCCAGGAAAGGATATTGTGAGCATCTTCAGTGATGATAAGGGAAAAGAAAAGATAATGGAGAAAGAATCAGAGTTCTGAGAACATACGCTCTATGGGTCATGAGTTTTGATTATTCTCCTCAGCTCTAGCAATATCGATTACTTTGACTAAATTTAGGATGACTCCAAATTGTTATATTATTTTTATGGTTTGCCCCAAACATTATGATTTAATTATACCGAAGAATGTCTTATAACTTATAAATGTTTGTACTATTATAATAACTTAATGAGAATGTGATACTAATTAAGGTTTTCTTTTAACACTAAAACATACAGAAGAAATGTATATTCTTTAATTTAAAATGTGATTATAATATACTCTTCCTAAGCTTCTAAACCTAATAAAAAATTTTAAAATATTCTATAAAATTGAATACTGAAGAATCTTCTTTGAAAATTATTTTCTCAGGGCCCCTGAGTGGCTCAGTTGGCTAAGAGTCCAATTCTTTTTTTTTTTTTTAATAGCTTGTAGTCAGATTGGTTTCCATATAACACCCAGTGCTCTTCCCCACAAATGCCCTCCTCCATTACCACCACCTCCCTTCCCCCTCCCTCACCCCCTTCAACCCTCGGTTTGAGGATGTGGAGAAATGGACACCCTCCTACACTGTTGGTGGGAATGCATACTGGTGCAGTCGCTCTGGAAAAAAGTATGGAGGTTCCTCAAAAAGTTATCAGTAGAACTCCCCTATAACCCAGCAATAGCATTGCTAGGGATTTATTCAAGGGATACAGAGTGTTGACACATAGGGGCACATGTACCCCCATGTTCATAGCAGCACTGTCAACAATAAGTGTCCAATTCTTGACTTCAACTCAGTTGATGATCTCATGGTTTGTGGGATTGAGCCCTGCATGAGGCTCTGCCCTGACAGTGCAAAGCCTGCGTGGGATTCTCTCTCTCCCTCCCCCACTCATGCTCTCACTCTCTAATTAAATAAATACATAAACATTAAAAATAAATGAAAATTACCTTCTCTATATAGGTAAGGAATAATTCCTATGCAATGATGATACTAGGAACTAAAGTCAGTCTATTTCTTCACTGTAGGATTTGGAAAAACCTACTTCAAAGACTATACATGTTATAAAATAGTTACTTTATTACAGAAGAAAGAGTTATCTTTGCAATTTTTTAACTGCGATTAAGTTATTCAGAACTATTAAGTAAAGTCAGGAAGGCAGATTAAATGTATCATTAAGGCTATAAAGGAAGCATGCTAATGTTGATGATATCCATCCTTCACCAGAAGCAAATTGCATGATTTTGAAAATATGGTGACAATTTGTATTGGGATTAGTGAAGCTAAACCCAGTTGCCAGGAAAAGATCCAGATTAGATCATTATATTCTTTTTCCTATGTCTCCATAGTAATTTCATTTGAATAGAATGATATCTCATCTACTTGTCCAGTTTTTTTTCTGTTTTTATCCATTAGCTATTGAAGTTAAGAAGACTGTGTTAACTTAATTCATCTTATTTTTTTTCTGTGTAGTTAGGGATTTAACTAGTAAAATGGAGGTGATTGAGAAGCACAGACGTATTCTTCATGACCATAACAATAACAAAACCTGTTGTCTGAGAGACTTTTTATCTAGCATGGACTGTTTAACCAGAGTGGACACAAGAAGACATTTTATTAAGTACGAACTGAGATTACAAATCAGGATAAACAATTCAGACTTTATAATTGGTTGTCTGTCATGCCATGCCTTATGGTAAAAATACAAATAAGCCTGTCAATTTATTTTTGCTATTTGTATAATGATAGCGAGGAGACATTCTAAACAGTGAATTCCCAAGTCATTATTGCACTTCTGGAAAGAAATAGTAACCTTTTCTTCTGACTTCTGCTTTACAACTTCACCAGAGGTGTGTTGGACTATCTGGACCTGAATCTACCTAAAGGATGCCTGATAGATTAGGAAGTAACGACTGAGCAATCTGTGAGCTAATTGGAGTTCTGAGGAGCTCAGCTAAACTGATAATCGCTTTTGTCACCTGAAATCACACTTGTTTCTGAGCCCAACAGTTGAAGGAAGGTTCAATGCATTACAACCTTACCTTGTTACATAGTTTGTTTACTTTCACAGTAACAGAGTATCAGCCGTTCTGAAAAATGTATCTTGCTTTGCATGGAAATGCTTATAAAGTTTCAAATAAAAACAGAAAATAAATTAAAGTATACTAATGCCAGTGTTCCCTCTTTGGCTAAATTATGTATAATATGTTAAAAATTACTCCACAGGAGACTTAACCATCCCTGTTAGAACCAGAAACTGGAACAGGTTGAGCACTTAAATCTTACTACCAATTCATGTAACATGTGTTCTATTTTCTTACAAATAACTTGTCAGTTACCACTGAGGCCTAGTAAACTCATTGTAACGAGCACTCAAATTCCGATACATTAAATGAGGAGAGTGACACCAGGGGTCAGTGAAAGGAGAAAGATGAATCATTTCCCAATTCCCATGAGTTTCAGCACCTTCTTTTGATTATCTGTTTCCTCCTATGGGTATGATTACCACTGAGGATTGTGGAGATACCCACCTGGGTGAAAGAAATAGCTGCAGAACTTTCCCAGTCTGAAATGTGACTTTTCTGTATATATTTATTCAAGTTGTGGTGGAATGTTAACACTGTTGGTGACACAAGGACTTATATTGATAAATTTTCCCAAAATATCTGTCTTTGCTTATTTCCACTCATAACTTCCCATTTTTCCTTTACTTTCCCATCAATTTGCTGTTCGATTTCAAGAAAATCTTTCCAGATTGTCCCTTTTTTATTCATCCAGCTTGAAAATGAGAAAAGTAAAAAATAGCATGATCGATGAATATCTATCATCATTACCTACCTTTAAATTTAAATTTTTATATTTCATATATGCTTTCAGTGTAAAATAATCCTCTTTCTTTTGGTGTGTGTGTGTGTGTGTGTGTGTGTGTATGCAATCAGTACAGTCCTCAGATAAATAATTTAGTCTCTTGATTCACGTATATCTTAGTGCATTCTTGGATTTCTATCTTTGCTTTGAAAGCTTTGGTTTCCTTTAACACAATAATTAAAATAGTACCTGCTTCACCAGGATCCTCTGATGATTAAATAAAATAGTGGATGTTCAGCAAAGTTTGATTTACTTTAAGGGTAAATATTTTCTTATTCTTTTTTTAATGTTTATTTTTGAGAGAGAGGAAGACAAGAGTGCGAGCAGGGGAGAAGCAGAGAGAGAGGGAGACACAGAATCCAAAGCAGGCTCCAGATCTGAGCGTTAGACACAGAGGCCAACTTGGACTCTGCCGGAGTTCAGCTCCAGCAGGTTCAGAGTTCCCCTGAAGGATGGACAGTGTTGGCATGAAAGTAATGAGAACCAGTGAAAGGGGAAGGGAATGAGAGAGCCATGAGTTTCTTTCTGACCAGCAGGCAGGCATCTCGGCACTGACTTGAGAGTCAGACTTTTTTATTGAAAAAATGTATGGGGTCCAAAACAGAAGTGGCAATTGTCTTAGACAATGATTCCTGATGACAAATTCATTGGTATGTAAAAACTTCTCTGAACACAGATTGGTAGAAGACTTATGCATAATCTTTATCAATAGTGATTGAGGAAGGTGACTTAGAAGCTTATCACAAGAGAAAGGAAGGGATCTTTAGCATTCAAATAAAAGGCAATGTTTTTAGCATAGTAAAGGCAAAAGTTAGTCCTTTGTGAGCAGAGTTCTGTAGCCTGTTTTCTTGGGGGGAAGAAAAACAGCTTTCTTAGGAAATGTAATATTTGCTCCCATAAACACAAAAGAAGAAATTTCTATAATCTCCTTCACAAGGCACAGTTTAGCATATTTTTAGCATAAGAAGGCAAGGCACTTGATACCAGTTGGCAATATGTCCTGGGGGTTGGTGCTCAAGCAGAAATGGAGAAGTGATAGACAAACAGAAATGGCAGAATGGTGGACTAGAGTCGCCATCTGGCAGCGGGATCCTCGGAAAACCAGCCTTACCTCACAAGGAGAATTTTCTCAGCTTTGTGAGTCCAGAAACTGGCTTCTAGCAGGACTCAAACCCACAAACCACAAGATCATGACCTGAGCAGAAGTTGGACTCAACAGACAGAGTGACCCAGGTGCTCCTAGGGTAAGTATTATAGAAGGATTATGGAAATAGTTTATAGTTATTATTTATAGCAATTACATGTTGGTATTGGATTCCTTCATGAAGATCATAAATACCTCACTTATTATGCTTTTTATTAAAATTTCAATATGAAATTAAATTAAAAAAAATCATTGTTTATTTTATGACTTGGTTATTTTAAAACATATAAAAATTATGGAATTGATACTAGTAAAATAAATGTCAAATGGGTAAAAGAAATAATCTACTCTTGCCTTTCAAGAAGTTGTAATTTAGTGATGAATGGATTTTATACATGAACACACACATCCACACACACAACTAAATAACATTAGAAATACAACTAAGTTAATAGTAGTAATAATTTTTGAAAACAATAAAAGGAATTGAGTAACAAGGA
>NC_043700.1:170930839-171021939 GCF_006229205.1 Suricata suricatta | reverse complement strand
GGGGGGAGTTAGCACTGAATAATCCAAAATACGGTTTTGATCTTTTGTGCACCTTGGCCACTCCAGTCTGGCCCAGCATGACAGACGCCAAAGTTATTTTGACCAGGAAATGGCAGTCTCCAGCCTCTAGATGCAAATCTTGTTTGCTGGTTCACTCCCTGGAGAGTGATAATCCTTGCCTGAGGCAGACAGAAAACTTGGCGGCCCCGACAGAAAGTAAGCCAGCTGAATCTACCATCTTGGTCCACTTTCTTAAACTTATTCAGGGTGAAAGTTATTGAGATTATTTGAAGTTCATTTTCATGACAAGGGTTCTGATTTAGAGTCTATGTTATGCATCATACTGAATCCAACTTAACAGTATTTAATCATCTACCTTTTGTTTGGGTGTGGGTCTTGATTATGACAGCTGATATCTTGAATAGTGCTACTGCAGTGACAATATAAATATGGATTAAGTTCCCATTTTATTCCAAACTCTTTAATAGATAACAAGGAGTAAAACAATAAATAATATATCTGGCTATCTTAGGAGGTAAGGGTTTACTAAACATCCTTAAATTTAATCAGACCCATGATCAGTGAAGAATGAATAGACTTAGTCATTGTAGATACTTAACCATGGTGGAAAAATAAGTAATCAAAAAAGCAGACTTTTTATGATACTATATTGACTTTTAGTTACACACAATGGAGTAATAATTAAAAACAGTGGAGATCATTCACTGTTAACGTCTAAAACACCAACCAGGTGTCAGAAATGACTCGTTGATATGAAATTGTTGGGATTCAGATCAAAGAATTATACCAACTTCCACTTCGAAACGATCTTAAAAATTTTGAGAACAGTGTCTACTCCTGGTATTAGTACAGAGCAGTGGACAAAAGCTGGCTTTGCAGCCAAATCGGACTAGGGTGAAATGTCTCCTCAAACCCTTACTCTTTGACCTGAAAAAGCACCTCATTTTTCACTTGTACATTCGTGAAATGGAGGAAGTCTCTCCTTTTAAATACATTTTTATTGTTTGGTTTCATACATGCAAAGAGTAAACAACATTGTCCCACATATACTGATCACACAATAAAAGTGGGATAGTATGAAAATTATAAAGAGAATCTCTTGTATAGTCAGGGAAAGCCAATTTTTTTCTTTCTGTAAAGAACCAAATTTTCAATATTGTAAACTTTTCAGGCCATGTAATTTCTCTTCCAACAACTCAACTCTGCCACTGCAGCATGAAAACAGCCATAGAAAATGTTAAAGTGGAAGAGGAGTGTTTTAAATAAAACTTTACTTATGAACACTGAAATTTGAATTTTATATCATTTCATGTGTTGCAAAACATTATTCTTCTACTGATACATTTCACCCATTTTAAAAATGTAAAAATCATTCCAAGGTTGTGTGCTGTACAAAAGTAGACAACACATTGGATTTGCCTCATAGATTTTTGTTCTCTGACTCTCTTTAGGTTATTTCATATGTAGGTCTTTTGGGCAACTTGGGGTTGGTGACCTTATCTATATAATGAAAACTGTAGGGTCTCCTTACCTGATGCAGTGCTGTTGCAATATGGCAATGGGGAAAACACGCTAAGAATAGTGAACAGCTGGGGCACCTAGCTGGCTCCATTGTTAGAACATGCAGTTTTTGATGTTGGGATTATGAGATCTAACCCCACTTGAGAGGCATAGTACTTAAAGCAAAGTAAAACAAAACGAAACAAAAAGTAAGAAGAAGAAGAAGAAGAAGAAGAAGAAGAAGAAGAAGAAGAAGAAGAAGAAGAAGAGGAAAGAAAGTGAAGTTGGGGGAAACAAGAAAATGGATAACTGGTCAATCACAAGTAAATAACAATATTATTGTAAAATTGCAAGATCAGTCAGAACCAGACATTAAAATATATCTTTATTTTTCCCTCATTTTAATCAATTATCACACTTGTAATTAGTAGAAGAATGCCTTTATCCCTGTACTATAAACTGTGAAAGGCAAGATTCTACTTATTCTATTTTTCCTGATCTCTGTCCATGAGAGTGTATGCTGCATGATAAGATGTCAATGATATTTATTGAATAAATAAATGCAGAGAAGGAAAACAATGCATATTCCATTATCTAATTCTATCTCTTCCATATTATAAGAATTTAAACTTAAATATACTGAAAGAAATGGAAGATAATTTAGTCTACAAACTAGTGGCTTATTGTTGAAATTATCACTATTGTTCTTTTCTAGATCATGTGTTGATGCATCTATTGGCCGTGACCTTGGGTATGTGACTCTACCCAAGTTGCCTAGACATCCACAAACTAGTTTCTTCACTTTCTTACTTTGCATTTTCAGACTTTTCCACTTATAATGGCTATTTTAATTTTTCACCCAAATTGATTGTTGAAATCTAAAATCTGAAAACTAAAATAATTACATTAACACATCTAAGAAATCTGACAGGTTATAAACAAATTTAATAGACAATATACAGTTTTTTGAAGATATTTTAGGGAAAAAATTAACAGTCTGTATTGCTACCATTTTCCTCCAATTTCTTTTCTCTAATTCTCTGATATCTTGACTTATTTGTCCTACGTTTTTTTTCAGCAACTGTTTTTCTAAAGATTACGTTTACATGTTTTCTTCTCCTAAACTTTTTCAATCTCTGTCTTCTAATGGATCTTCTTTATTGTCTAACTCTCTGAGATACTTTTGACAGATTCTTATTCTTTTTAAATGACCCATGTTTCTGAAATCTTAGGTAGCAACCACACCAATGGTCTCCTTCAAAAAATGGAAAATAAGATTCCAAACTTTTTCTTAAATGCAACAAAAAGAGAAAAGTTTCTCTTTATTTGTAGCCCTTAGAATCACATGGCATTTCAGGAAAGTGATTTGGCATTTCCACCAGTATAGTCCCCAAAGCTCCCTGTAGGTACAGTAAAGAGCTTTGAGGCTGTGAGATCATTTCCCACATTGTTTTAACTTCCCCTACCTTTTCCCACTAGATTCATCATTCTTATCTAAGAAGGAGGAAAGATCCTCATTTTCCATGCCTTTACTCTACCACAGTGTTGTCAGGGGAGTAATTTGTGGGATTATGGGCTCCAGAGTGCCTTTAAATTTTCTAGCAAGTGTAATCAGCACCCACACTGGAAGGCATACCATATTTTGCTACACCAGAGGTTAGGCAGTTGGCATTTCGCCACTTGTTTGATATGCTAAAAGTACAAAGTAATTTATTTTATGTCATTTGTTAGTTTTAAGTAATGCATCTTAATCATTTTGTCTTGGGATGAAAGATACTATTATATTTAAATAGTAGATTTCATACATCTGAACTTTATAAACTTTAGACTACAATTCCAGTCAATGTAGATACTAATTTCTAGACTTTGTGGTGTATAACTCAATTGCTTTGAATCACTGCAAAAGCACTCTTAAATGTATACTTATTGTATATTCTATCCAATATTCCAATCAGTGTCACAGGTCAAGCTATGTATGATTACCAGTATCATTGTAAAAGGATGAATTTGACATGACCAATAAAAGCTCCTATAGTGTAATTACAAGGAGCAAAAGAGATGTGGTTTACTTTTTCTTTAGAATAGTAAATGGGGAGAAAATGACTTCTTTTTATCTCAAAGGGTCCATATTCAGTGCAAACCTTTAAATTATACACTTCAGTTTTTACAATTACTGTATTTCCAAGTTCACATAAATGATTCCATTAATTGTAGAAAGAATACTAATGTCTCAACTTTATATCTGTTAAACTTAACTAAACATACTTATCTCACTCTTGTTTTTAGGAAACTTACATTTTCAGCAGCAAAGATTTATTTCAATATTTTGCCATTCAGGCCAGTTGCCTGTCTTCCAAAACTTTACATAGAGCATCATAGAATATTTATATCCTACGATGGCCATTATGGTCTTATCCTCTTGGTTGGTATACTTTCTTAGCTCTACTTCTCTCTCTCTGTCTCTCTCTGTCTCTGACACACACACACACACACACACACACACACACACACACACACACACGCAAATATACTCACGGAGTTTACTGCTCTCCCTACTTCTCTGTCATTCCTTTCTAGCTTGCATATTTTACCATGTATCTGATATTACAAAGGCCTATTTTTGAAAAGCAATAGTAGGCATCTTAATTTTATTTCCTTTGTCATCTTTGATGCAAAAAACAAATGCCGTCTAATTATGGCAGACCTAAAATTACATGATTACATGACTGTAGTTGGCTGTACCTGGAGAAAGCTGAGGTGATCGCCAAGATGAAATAAGGCTAATCTAGTGTAAAACCAAGGTTAAAGAGATATTCTAACATAATAAAGTGAAAAGGCAGAATCCATGTTTGAAATTTCCCAAACAAGTGACAAACAAGAAAAAAAAATAGGTCACTATATTTCTTCTTAATCATAATTAAACAAATCTATGTAATAAGTTGTGAAGTGTAGTTTTTGACTCATTATAATCAGTCTCTGAGCTATATAATGTATAATTACATCCTGAAAATATCAACTCTCTAGAAAACTCAATTTCCTACATTGTTAACACATTCAGTTGCTATAAATTTCCTCATTTAAAAAATTAATTGCTCTCATTTTGCAGAAAAATTTGAAAAGTGTCTTTATCTTTTGTGCTGAAACCAATCCAGGACAGCACACAGAAGTTTCCATTTAAATGGGTATTTTGTGGTTAGCTCATTTGTAGAAATGTATGGCCACAATTTTAAGCAGAGAATTTAGGTAATTCATATGGATATCTACTTGCAGGTTAGAGAAATGAACTTGAACTAACTAACTAACTAACTAACTAAATAAATAAATAAATAAATAAAGATAAGAATTTGCTCTTAGAAGGTGCAGAGTTCTCAAAATCCAGTCAGGATTAAGAGGGGACCTGAACAGGTAACTAATACATGTTTTTTTTTTCTCTTTCTGTCTGTTTCTCTCTCTCTCTCTCTCTTTTTTTAAATACTTTATGTCAAATTCATTTCCATATGACACCCAGTGCTCTTTCCCACAAGTGCCCTCCTCCATTACCATCTCCCTTTCCCCCTTCAGCCCTCGGTTCGTTTTCAGTATTCAATAGTCTCTCACGATCTGCGTCCCTCTCTCTCTCCAACTCTCTTTCTCTTGTCATGTGCTCATTCTGTTTTTCTGCAAACTGTCCCCCTCACCTTTGTTGTGCAATGAGTCTCTATCCCTCTCACTCCCATCTCCTTTTGTCCTTTTTCTCCACAATGTTTCATTTAAAAATACCTGGATATCAAGTCCTGATTGTTCCAATGTGGACTAGGTCACCATCTGCAGCCCAGTCAATTGTGAAGGATGAAGTGGGCTGGATTACTTCATTCACAATAGTCATGGGGAGGCTATCACTATTGATAAAGTGGAAGAGAATGAAAAGAGGGGTCTTAGACTACTGGCTAAGCTCTGCAAGCTGTCCCAAAGCTATTCACTACACCTGAGGTGTGCGTCTTGTCTGAGTACTCATAGTCAGGATTTACAAATCCAAGTTGCCCTTGAGTTAAACATTTTAATTTAACTCAAACAGTTGACATTAATTTTTTATTAAATTTCTAATTAAATACAACAGTAATTTATTTTCTTTCACAAATAAAACTTAAGTATTTATAACTTTACAAACAAAAGAGTAAAAAGAATGAAAAATGAATAAAAGACAAATTCCAAGACAGAATAAATAACAGCTTACTTAAATGCCTGCCTGGCCCTGGTGGCTGCTGCCATCGTGCAGCCTCAGAATTAGCAGTTCAAAATCTCCGCCAGGTTCAATGTATCCAAAGGGGGGATTTTAGTGACTTCAAAGAAGACTCGGTGAGAATACTTGGAATCCACAGTCTTGAGCCTACTGGAAGGATGCAAAGTCAGCAAGCAGCTGGAAGATGGCTGCATTCTTTCTGATTACAACATCCAGAAAGAGTTGACTCTGTACCTGGTCCTGTGTCTGAGGGGTCGTATGCAGATCTTCGTGAAGACCCTGACCGGCAAGACCATCACCCTGGAGGTGGAGCCCAGTGTAACATGGGCCAAAATCCAGGATAAAGAGGGCATCCCCTGCAACCGGACCAGCAGAGGCTCATCTTTGCAGGCAAGCAGCTGGAAGATGGCAGCACTCTTTCTGACTACAACATCCAGAAAGAGTCCACTGTTTATCTGGTTCTTTGTCTGAGGAGTGGCTGTTAATTGTTCAGTCTGGAAATTCATAGTGCCCAATGATGGCATTGCTCTGCACTCTAGTCATTTGCCCCAATTTAAGTTTGAAAACTTACCAGTTTCAGTAATCGCTGAATCACTGGTTTTCTCAATAGCTATTCAATATATTAATAAAAGTTTTGTTGCATGGGTAAAAAAAAAAAAAAGTTGGTTCTGCTGGAGCTCAACTTCTTGCCGACCACAGGACCAAACTGGCCAAACAGCAGTTCATTCTGGCCTGTGACATTCTGGAGATTGAGGCCCAGCGGAGCATCCTGTGCAAGGACATCCCCTCCTTCTAACGCTACATGGCTCAGCTCAAATGCTACTACTTTGATTACAAGGAGCAGCTCCCCAAGTCAACCTGCATGCACCAGCTCCTGGGCCTCAACCTCCTCTTCCTGCTGTCCCAGAACCGGGTGGCTGAATTCCACACAGAGCTGGAGAGGCTGCCTGCCAAGGACATCCAGACCAATGTGTACATCAAGCATCCTGTGTCCCTGGAGCAGTACCTGATGGAGGGCAGCTATAACAAGGTTTTCTTGGCCAAACACAACATCCCTGCCGAAGGCATATGAGAAAATCCTTTTCACCGAGGCCATCTGGATCTTCTTCTTCAACACACCCAAAAAGATGACGGACTATGCCAGGAAGCAAGGGTGGGTTCTGGGCCTCAACAACTACTACAGCTTTGCCAGCCAGCAGCAGAAGCCAGAAGATACCACCAACCCCTCCACGAAACTGGCCAAACAGGTCATAGGGTACACCCGGCAGCTGGAGATGATCATCTGAGCCACCAGGCACTGGGGTGGGCAGGGCTTGAGTTATTTAAAGCAGTTGCAGTGCAGAATTCCCCCCAATAAAGGCTTACAAGTTACTTTAAGATATTTTTAAAGCTTTAATTTGCTTTATTTTTCTTGCACAAAACTATGTGGTGGCCTGGTCCTCTGCACAGAGACTCTGGTGTAGGTCTTCACAAGACGGTCAGTAAATTTCTGATAGGGAGACTTGGTGAACATCATCTCTTTCCAAAGGTCAGGGGTGAGATAGTGTAGGCCTTAGAAATGGCATCAAAAGTGGCCTTGGTGAAGTTGCCCAGGGTGGCAGTGCAACCCTGAGGTGTAGCAGTCCTGATACCAGCCATCATCGGTTGCTTCTTAGGTACAGGGGCTGAGACAATGCCTCTGGGGGCAGGGATGCGGCGCACCAGCACAGACCCACAGTGGCCTGTCACCTTGCACGGTACAGTGTGGGGTTTGTCGATCTTGTTCCCCAGTAGCCTCGTCTCACAGGGACAATGGGAAACTTGGCCGGGATGATGGCCCCGCAGATGGCAGTGGCTGCCTCCCTGGAACACTTAATTCTCAGACCAACGTGTCCGTTGTAATCTCCGATCGTAACAGACGCCTTGAACCTGGTCTGCTGACCAGCATGGGTCTGCTTCTGCACAGGTATAAAGTTCAAGACTTCATCCTTAAGGGACGCCCCCAGGAAAAAGTCAATGATCTCCGATTCCTTGATAGGCAGATAGATAGATCTCCTTCAGGGACTTGATCTTCATGTCCTTGACCAGGCGGCCCAGGTTGGTGACAGGCATCTATTCCTTGTCCCCGGCCTTTCCTCCACGAGCTCCAAGGCCTGGCCCCAGCCCTGACCCCAGATGCCGCTGCAGCCCCCCCCCCCCCCCCCCCCCCCCCCCCCCCCCCCCCCCCCCCCCCCCCCCCCCCCCCCCCCCCCCCCCCCCCCCCCCCCCCCCCCCCCCGCCCCCGGCCCTCAGGGCCCTCCCACAGCACCAGCGTCATTTGCCATTTGGTGTTTTCCAGGGGAAGAAGAACAAGGCTGTGCAGGAGGGAGTATTTATTTCATGACAAGTGCCACGACTTTTTGTTTTTTTTACACGGCAGGCGGAGACCCTAGTTTATACCAGCAGCAGCAACATCTTAGCCATCACAAAAATAAACTCTACCAAGGGCGATGGAAGTCTCTACAGCAAGGCTAAGGGCTCAGCCTCCAAGCGGCAGACATCAAGGTGTGTGGTGGGCACTGCCTGGGCAATAAGTTAGGAAGCGGCGGGCTGGTGATGGTGGCAGATGCAGGCCAGGGCTTCACTCCTGGGCAAGCATGAGGTCATCGATGCCTGACCCTGCTCCAGCCACTGCTCCATCTCTATGAGCAGCATCACGCCATCCACCACCATCTGTACCAGCTCCACCTCGGGGAAGCCCAGAGGGTCTGCGTTGGAGACATGGAAGACCCCACCCACAGCAGCTGTGTCCACATCACCTGTGCCTCGTTTCTGAAGCCGCAGCCGCTTGAGCACCCCCAGGAACTTCTCATGCTTGCTCAGGTGGGGCAATTTGATGTGCACAGCTGCCCGCAGCCCCGTGCCCAGGTTGGACGGGCAGGTGAGGATGTAGCCCAGGTGAGGGTTCCACATGAATTCGTAATAATTAAACTTCAGGATATTTGGACTTTCAAGCAAAGTGGTGTAATATGGACACAAGGTTTTATCAGTGCTTACAAGTTATTTTATTTATGCTAAGATGATACTTTTTTAATATCACTACTTATGAAAAGTCATTTATGGGGAAGATTGAGAGATTGATTCTAGTCTGAAGTTAATAATGATCAAATGTAAAGACTGAGAACAAATGAGAGTTTCTCATTTTTAGGTAGAAGGTTATGACATAAATTTATAACAAAAAAAGAAGTGATTTAGGAAGTAAAGTTATAATGCAGTTTCAAATATTTAGGTTAACAAGGATAAAATATGAAAATGAGCATCACCTTTGGCAACATATGCTGCACGTATTATACAGAAGAGTTTGAGTTCTAACAAAAGTGATTTGCGATCTTAACCAAGTTAAGAAATAAATGGAAAGTGCTTCAATGAGCGGAAATTAAAAAGTTTACAATGGAAACATAATATGTGGCAGAAAAAATGTTCATAAATGCCCATCACCCCCTTCTTTCATTTAGTTTCAGATTCCCCCTGAGATTTAGTTGGCCATATGGCTACTCAGCTAGAAAAACATATTCCATATTCTTTTGCAACCTCGAAAAGCCATATTTTAGCTTAAACAACATGAGCAGAAATGAAACATGCCATTTGAAGATTGCCCTCTACTCCGAATACTCTTTTTCCTGAGATTTGGAGTAGCTGCTTTGCACCCAGAAATGTAAGCCTCATGCTATGGAGGCTTGGCAGTCTACCTCCTCTGTTCGACTTAGTTCTGTGCTGTTTCTTGTCAGAGAGATACACTTCAAGTTCATGTAAGCCTCTGTAGGTTGACCTCTCTTTGTGATAACAAACAAGAACAGTTCACTTAACTAATTTATTTAACAAAGAATGAGCTCATTATCCTTTAAGATTGAAGTGTAAAGCTTGCTCGGTGAAAAGTCAAAGGGTATATTTTATTCATCACAGAGTTGCAAGCCCTTGAAGTTTAGTAGAAAAATAGGGTGGACACAATACTTAAAAGGAATAGTACAAATATGCAAGAAAGGACAGAACAAGTGATAGAGCTTCTTGGATTTTAGGGGGACAGGAGATGAGCTCGCAGAATGGACACTTGGTGGGTTTTTCTCCCACCATTTTGGCTAAAATATTGTTTCATTTTTGTATTTGCACAGAGGTGCCCAAGTTGTATTTCTGGTCTTAAATGAATTCATATAATCAGCAACCAATGCAATTTATCAGACTTCTGACCATTGCCAAATATAAACTGGGGTACAAATGGTGATATGAGGTTCAAATGAAAATAAAAGGAGTCAGAGCTTGACAGGATTAACTATATTCTGATATAGTGTTAATTTTCTTCAACTTCGTTTGAATTTTCAGGTTAAAGGTTAGTATTCTTTTATTGTAGCTTACACAAAAGCAGTGATCAGGCATGAAAGAGTAAGTGAAAGTTTATTAATGCTCAGAGGTCTTACAAGTAAATAGTGCACAGACGTTGACCATAGAAAGCAGCAACAGCTGAGAGAATGCAGAGAGAAGAAAATGGTATGGACAAAAGCTCAACAGAGGAACAAGAGATATGTAGGAATACTGTGTACATCAAAATGGGCAAGTATATGGAAATCAAAATGGAAAGAGTATTAAAAGTGATTTATAGAATATTAGAGAATCTATAGACCAAATTTCTATTTTAGATAAAACTGAGAACAAAAGATAATAATTTACATGATTATGATTATATAATATGCAATATTATAACCTTTGATTACTTGATTTCTCAATCTGTGATTTCTGTGGACATGAATATAGGTTTGCATGACTGCATCTCAGGCGCCAAGAGGGGCATGCACACCTTTGTACACTGGGATAAGAGTTTTTTTAGACAAAGAGGTGATATCTTATGATTTTTTAAAAGAGGCAACAGGATTTATTTTAATATAGCCAGCAGCTCATCGTGATTTCTTCTTCCAACACAGAAATATTGTAAGACTTGTCAGTGTGTTTATTTTCTAAAGGATAGTCATCTATACAAGCACAAAGGCACAGTACTGGAGAAGGTCCCACAGTATGCCCTTGGCTTTTCTTTTTTCTCTTTCTTTTTTCTTTCCCTCCCTCCCTCATTTCCTCCCTCCCTCCGTCCTCCTTTCTTCCTTCCTTCCTTCCTTCCTTCCTTCCTTCCTTCCTTCCTTCCTTCCTTCCTTCCTTCCTTCCCTCCTTCTTACTCTCTCTCTCTACTTTATCTCCTTCTTTCTTTCTCCCTTCCTTCTTTCCTCTCTCCCTTTCTTCCTTTTGTCCGTCCGTCCTTCCTTCCTTCTTTCCTTTCATTTCTTCTTTTTTTCTTTCTACACAGCAGCTGGGGACTAAAAACACAACAGGGGATTATAAATGAAGCACTTTGCCTTACAATGAGACTTTTCTATGGATTCCAGAAACACATGCCAAGACATCATGGCTAGAAGATGTCAGCCAAGACTCAAAGGGAAGAAAGGTGTTCAGCATTGAAATTTTGTCCAAGGAAACACTGGTTTGCCTAAAAGACAGCATTAAAACACTGCTCTATGCATTCAAAATCAAATGTTTGCCACTATTATTGGCTCTAGGTTTGCTTACCTCTGTCTGCTCAACTTAACCTGTGTCCTAATAGAGAGAATGGTTTGGAAAAATGGTTTGGGAAGGACTTAGAGCAAAAAAGTCAAAAGAGGATCCATACCACCAATGGACTATCCTCCTGAAAGAGTAGACAAATCAGATGGAAACTCACTGAATGACTCCACCCACTTGAATATAGCACATTTACATTAAATGTTTTTAGGGTCCTCACTTTTTAGAGTTGTCTTTTGAAAAGATGAGAATCAGATTATTTTATTTGACCAATCTTTCTCAATAAATGTGAGGCTCCCAGTGATTGATGTAATAGCAACCATTCATTTAAAGAAAAACCCAGATTGAGGAAAATTGTTATAAATTGACAATATACGGAACACTAATACTTACTAGAAACAATGCAATCTCATTTTGTTCCACTCTGCATGCTTAAGTGTGCCCTGTTGTATTCTTGTGTATACTTTTAAATCAGAAATAGGATGAATTCCTTTGTTTGCTGAACTACCACACAGCAGACACATCTTCCAGACAAGGGCTTGAGCACTTCAGCAGCTCAGCAGGAAACAAGTTTTTCAATGAATACCATTTCTTAATAGTCTAGCTCATTAGTGATTTGTATTACTTTCTGAAAGGGTGCCAAATTTCTCATGGAACTCAATCAGATTTCAAGAACAAAATGCACAAGTACATGGAAACGCTGCTATCTTATAAAAGGCAAGCTTCCTCCAATCCTTTTCTTTCTTAACTGTTCTGCAGAGACACTTTAGAATAGCAAACTATAATGTCTCTTGCAAGTGAAATGCAGTTCATAGGTCTAGAATAAAAAGGTTCTCCAAAAGTAAAAAAAAACACACCAACAAAGTGGAATTACAGGCTCTCAACTTAATCTTTCCTGTGTGTAGGAAATAAGAACGGGATTCATGAAAGAAGATTTTTACTCCACTGGAGAGAACATAGTTATTGGGTAATAAGCATCCTTCAGCTGGCATCAGCACAACTATAATTCTGCAATGTGCAAAATCAACACAAGTCATTACTTGCCATGGAACAAGAAGCTTAGAAATCTTCACATATAGGGGCGCCTGGGTGGCTCAGTTGGTTGAACGTCCAACTTTGGCTCAGGTCATGATCTCCTGGTCTGTGAGTCTGAGCCCCAGGTTGGTCTCTGCTGACAGCTCAGAGCCTGGAGCCTGCTTCGGACTCTGTCTCCCTCTCTCTCTGCCCCTCCCCTCTCATGCTCTGTCATTCTCAAAAATAGATAAACATTTTAAAAAATGAAAAAATCTCCATATAGAAAAAGTATCAAGCTATATGTACCCGGTTTTACTCTATGCTTCTTTTCTGTGACATTTTTCTCCTTATTTTGTAAGCACTTTAGAAACTACAATTGTATCAATCATTGACTTTATCTTTCAGGAATGCTATGGTTTTGTAATAAATATTAAATAACCATAATCAGAAGTGTACAGAATAGATGTATACCATTTATTTGAAAGCCGGAAATGTTAAAAACAAGCTATAGTTTTATTATAATACAATGTAAATCAATAAATACATTTAAATTATATTTTACAGTAGACTTAGCATGTTGCTTTGTTTTGTGTCCTTAAATATTGCCCTCACATTAGACCAAAAGAAAATATTTTCAAAAAAATACTGTTCATATTTTTGTTCAAAGTCATACTAATTTTATGAAATAACATAAATGATGCCTAACAGAATGATCATTAGATCTATTTATAGTATTCAATTTTGTAGGATGATTGTGAATCTAATCTAGATAGAGGAAAATTTATTTTTAAAATATGCCACATAAAGCTCATCTGGTTATTTTCACCTTCAGAATAAAGACAAGTAAACATGACAGTGATAATGAAAATAGAGCCTATCAGCCATGATCAAATTATTATGATTCAAATGAAATATTGGGATATATATGAATGAAGATCTTCACAGGTTGTGGGCTAATTATATAAGACATATTGTGATCATAAAGGTTAAATTTTAGCAACATAAACCACTGGATATGCAAGTCTCTGATAAATAATAGATGAAAAACATAAATAATTGGAATATATGACGTAATTTTGGAAAATAAAGGTAATGGTGATGATGATGATGACGACTATGTCTTATAAAATAAATTACATTAAATTATTTATACTTTTCTTAAGTAGTTATTTATTTCAAGAGAGACAGAAAAAGAGAGAGAGAAAGAGAGAGAAAACAAGTAGGGAAGAGGCAGAGAGAGAGGATCCCAATCAGATGGAGCTCAGGCAGCACAGAATCTGACGTGGAGCTTGACCTCAGGAAGTGTGAGATCATGGCCTGAGCTGGAATCACGAGTAAGAGGCTTAACCAAATGAGCCACCCAGGAGCTCCTAGCACTAAATTCTTTAAGACTACAAAAAATTTAGATACTTTTATATCTGTAAGTAGGAAGGGCTTAAAAGAGATGGATGATTTTTAAGCTAGTTTTTAAATAACGAGTTACATTTTAGTTTATGTGCAGCCAAAGCGAGCACAAGAGTTACATTTTAATAAACAGAAAGTTCAGGTATTCCAAATGGCATGAACAATCTGAAAATGACACGGAGAAATACGAAGGAAAAACAGTGCAATTTGACTGCATTATCCTATTAACATATTGTTTTAATGTTAGACAAATTCTATTTATCGTAGTCGACTAATGAAAGCACTGAGTTTTGATAGAAAGTTGATCCACTATATAAAAAATTTATCTTTTTCAATGGTTTTATCCATTTTGAGTAAGGAGCTTCTACTTACATTATCATATAAAATTATATATATATATATATTCATTTATATATATTATATATTTGAAGTTTTTGCAAACTAAATTAAGAGATTTTATAAAGACTATTGTAAATAAAATGGGAGTACTGTGTAAAAATGCATAAGCATTTATATTTTTCCATTCAATAAAATAGTATTTATTTGAGTTTCATAGAAAAATTTCAATAGTAATTTGTTATATCTCACACTTTACTATTTCTTAAGTATTCTTAGCATTTTATTACTAAACCAGAAACTTTCAGAAAGACGCCAAGTCTAATATGCCCATCACCACAAAAGCAATACCTATCACATTGTCTGTTCAAAAGGAAGGATCAGCACTGAATGAACAAAGAATTAATTTGATGGACTTTATTGCATTTTGAAAATTAATATTTTCTAACTAGTAGTGTCTAAATGTTTTTGATCATATACTCTTTAAAGTACTGCCTAATCTATATAACAGGAGGAAATATTTTAGTAGCATATAATAGTTACATAGACTATAACATCTGTTGTATTACAAATGTGAATATTTTAAAACCAAATCAATACACTCTCTTCAAAATATATGCCCCATGTTATAGAAATACCAGAGTGATTTTAAAACTGTGATCATATATTTAGTCAGTAATTTTATATGCTTTTTTTTCTTTAACACAAATATATTTATTCTTCGAAATGGTACTTATTGGGTATTTGATATGCATCAGTCAGTCATTGCTTTAGTCACTTGGTATGTGTGATAGAAATTGCTGCCTACATATCCAATTTTTGTACAGCATAATCTACTGTCTTCTGGATATTCTATTTAAGAGATCCAGCCAACCAGACTTCTGTTTACCCTTAGGACACATGTTGCTTCTTTGAATCTGAGTCATATAGAAGAATTTTTAAAGTTAATCTAACTTTTTTAAAAAACAGATTCAAATATATCAGTTTTTTATTCACCTAATTAGTTTACAATTTAGAGAACCTTATCAATTCTGGATTTTAACTCAGCAAGAATTATATATTTGACTATTCTGATACTATTCTTTTTTTCTTCTTTTTTCTTTTTCTCTTCATTCAAGTTGAGTCTTCCAGTTTTCCTTTCAAATCACTAATGGGACTGCAAGTGCTCTTGGCACATAGGAAGGTAGCTTTCTCACAATAAAGCTTGTCTTTTTCATTAGCATCTTGTAACTAGAAACAGTTATCTGGACTTTCTGTGATTTGGATAACTCATATCACTTGGAGGCCAGCAATAGAATAGTCCCAATATCGTAGAAACCTGACATCTGTTTCTGAGCTTTCATGTGCATTTTGATGTCAATTTGGGTACAGTCAATCAAGATATTTCTGATGCTTCACAGAACCTTCTCCTCAACCCACTTCATAGCTCTTGGCCACTTATTCCACCTCAGCTAGTACATTTATGTCCAGTATGTATGGGCTGTGTCATTACTTCAGAAGGGCATGAACTAACAGTGCCTGGCTTACTTAATTCCCATTCTGTGTGTTTCTCCAGTTCCCACACTGGCTTCATATTCTCCTTTGGTGGCCACTTTGAAATTGTTTCCCTAGTTCCTACTCTCAGTTGAATAACTCAGACATACTTTTTATTCACTATATACCTAATTCCCTTTTATGTCACTTAGTATCTCTTTAATGGCTTAGTAAAATCTTTATCTGATAATTTTCTGGTCTAAGTCATTCCAAGGCTGGTCTCCTGTAATGTCTTTTCTCTTGGAAAATTTAACTATTTCTTTTATGTTTACTATATTTTCATTATCCTTTACTAGATATTGTGATTCCTATTGTGTGGAGACTAAGTTCTATTCTTCTGAAGAGTGTTTTGTGTGTGTGTGTGTGTGTGTGTGTGTGTGTGTGTGTGTGTGTTTCTTTTCTTACTGGTTTTGGGACAAAATTAACTTGATTGGATGCACTCTCAGGTGGTGGCTCAAATCTCAGTTCTGTTCTTTTAATTCTTAACTAGGAGGCATTTTGTCTTCCTTGTGCTTACCTGGTTTGTATGTCAAGCAGGGATTTTGGCAGAACTTACACATGGATATTTAGATTCCTGGTCTCTGGCTCTCTGCTGTCTTCTTTTCAGATTTTTCCCTCAGACTTTTTTTCCTTGACCCTTTCCTCCAGTTCCTCAGGTAAGAAATCCTATTAGAACGTTATCTACCTAGCATAATAACTTAATCCCCTTGTCTTTTCTCAGGCTTTTTTTTTTTTGAGGATCCTTTCATATGTGAAGGGACCAGTTTTCTTTTTACCTCATCATGTTGAGTTATTTATCTTGGACAGTCTCAGATCTAGTCACTCTGGTTTGTAATAAGTGTAGAGCATCTATCCTATACCACTAAGCAGGAGCTTTATCTTTTTTCTAGTCTTGTGGATGATAATCCATGGAAATAACAGTGAATACATTACCACATATTTATCTTCAAAAGAGTTACTTAAGAAACAAAGCTAGTTGCCATAACATACATCTTATATGTTGAGCTAAATAAGAAAAGGAAATATTTTGTTGGTGGAAAACACAACTTTGCACTAACTTCCCTTTAAGTTATCTCATGAAAAAAAATAAAGGAACTCTATGAAGAAATAATATAAATACTAACTAGAATTTAGTGTCCTCGTAATGAAATAGGTCAAGAAGAGGTAACAATGGTCGAAACAGAACAAAAGAGTATCTCGAGTGTTATTTGGCTGAATGGCGGTCATCTTTTTGTGATGAAAGAGATGATTGTCCACAGAGAGCTTTTGTTTGTTTATTTGTATGTTTTGCGATAAAATACTCCCTGTAAAATATATGCAGTGTTGTTTCCCAACCACACCTTTTTCATACTCTTCCTTTGAAATAACAGGTCACGTGGTGTTACTGTATATTGGTGGGGAAAAGCAATATGCAACATTGGGAATCATCATGTCCTACCTGGACAATTCCATATTGGGACTATTGTAGATGAGTTCGAAGGATTAGAAAAGCAGAAGTGGAAGAGAGTGCTATAGTTTGCAATCTTCAAGATCACTCTATACTTGAGTTACTGTAATTCAAACATTTAATTGGTCCACTAGTGAACAAAAAGGGCATTTTTCTTTTCCTTAATTTTATTTACTTGTTTGTTTGTTTACATATGTATGTATGTATGTATTCATTTTTTATTGAAAAAGAGAAGAAGCGGAAGAAGGAGAAAAAATCTTAAGGAGGTTCTGTGCTCAGTGTGGAGCCCAACGTGGGGCTTGGTTTCATGATCCCAAGATCATGAGCTGAGCCCAAATCAAGAGTAAGATGCTTAACCAACTGAGCCACCCAGGTGCCCCGTATTTTGGGTTTTGATATCCGTTATCAAAAACATTAAGTTGGGAGGAGCTGTTAAACTATATGATGAATACAGTTTAATAGGAAATATTATGTCTGACACCTTCACATCCATTTATATCTTATTACAAACTGGATTTTCAATGCTAAGCAGCTTGAGAGTCTCATGTTCAGCACTTCTTTATTCTTGCCTTATGAGTACTTTGCATCATGACTGGTTACACTTTAGTCTACAATCTACTGGGGATATAGAACTCATTCTTCCTCAAACTTACTCTTACTTTTGGAATACTGGCTCAGTTACCAAGGGCTTTTCTCCTGGGACTGAAGCAACTTTTTTTGAGTATAGTAATTTATTCCCTCCCTGAATCTGCACTGGGCTTGGGACCCAGTTATCCCTTGTCTCAGAATGCCAAAGAAAAATTTCTATGCTCCCTCTCTTCTTATGGCAAACAGAGTCCCATGGTTTAATTTAAATCATGTAAACTGTAACAATGGAAACTTCAGAGGTCAAGAAAATTTGTTATCTCTGCATACCTGTAAAGCAGTAATGGTTGAATTGTAAAAGTCAGGTCCCATACAAGAATATTCTATTTTATATTGTTTGAAATGAAATTTCAGATTTCAATAGCATCAGGCCAATGAAACTACACCTGTCATAGAGAAACCAAAGTTTTTAATAACTTAGTGAGTTAGAAGGAGGAGGAGGAGGAGGAAGAGGAGGAAGGGGAAGATTAAAGGGGAGAGGGAGTAGAGGAAGAGGGAGAAATGGGAGCAAAAGAGGGAGAAGTAGAGGGAGAAGAATAAGAACATGAAAAACAAGGAGAAGAAGGAGGAGATATTGGTTCCACACACACGTGCACACACACACACACACACACACACACACACACAGGACATCATACTACCTAGGTGACCTTATGATGCTGATCACAATTAAGTCTCAATTTGTTATCTTATAGGTAACTTGACTTTCATATTCTCCAGTTTCCTTCTGGGAATAACTCATGATTATTAGTTACAAGTAGAGAGTTTCATAAAAATTCTAGAAGTATAGGTGAGTGGAAGACAAATAAATGAGTGCAGAAGTTTATTTTGGAGGAACATGTCCTCTAGCACAGCATTGGCACAAGGAAGAAAAATATTCAAAAATGAAGTTAAGTAATGAAGACTATGCATATGAAGAAAATACAGTACCTGGAAAATGCTAACAAAATGAAAAACAGAAAAAGTCACTTCACTTCATTAATCTAGTTTGCTATATGAAATGAGGAATAAATTTTAATTAAAGGAGAAGAAGCAGATCAACAAACCCATCCAGAGAGAAGAAGAGAGAGCTTACAGGATAGTAGGCTACAGTATCATTTGATAGCTCTGGACCATTGTACGAGTAAATGGTTATCTGAGGAAGGTAAAGTCCTCACCATTATCTGTAATGTAAGTTGGTTTTCTTGGCTATGGATGTATTTGGCATTCAGTAAATATTCTGTCTATCAAAGAATGCAAGGTTTTTGTTTGTATGTTTGTTTGTGTTTGCTTTGCATTCCATTGAAAAAAAACTTGGGCTTATTACAAAAAAGCATGAACAAAGTTTTGCTTACAAATTTTGTTTCAGTTTGCTGTACAAATTTCAGGTTACAAGTAGACATGACTAAAAACAAGAAGTAAGCTCTGTAATTTCTCTTAAAAAAAGAGTTTCAGTAGTCAATAGTTAAATCTAATGCTTCTATTTTTTCTATTTTTAATTTTTCTTTTTTTATTTTAGAAAGAGTGAGTGTGTGAGAGAAGGAGAGTGGGAGAGGGAGAGGAAGAGGCAGTGGCAGAGAGAGAGAGAGAGAGGGAGAATTTTAAGCAGGCTCCATGCAAAGCATGGAGCCCCACACAGGGCTTGATCTCACAATCCCAATATCATCTCTGAGCCGAAGTTGAGTGGAATGCTTAACTAACTGAGCCACCCAGGTGCACTGTGGGATTTTTCTCTAGTCCCATAACTTCAGCGGGGTAATGGTAAAATTGTATTTACCAAAAGGCACATTGGAATACGTTAATACAGGAGTTTTATATGGTAATCCATGTCTCATTCCAACATCACCACATATTTTCTCAAATGTATCTGTTGCAAACAAACCATTGCAAGAAATAGGTATTATTTAATTGTAGGAAAGATAGTATTTGAAAAAGTGAACTTCCAAAGCTATACTCTCATTTTAAAAAGTTTATTGAGTATTCTTAAATATTATGTACTTTTGCTGATCTGAGCGACATGCAAGTGAAAAAAGAGCTGTCACTATTTGGTGCCAAAGTAACATGCATTTTGGAAATTCTTTTCTTTTTCTTTTATTGTTTACTTAATGTTTTTGCTTCTAAGAGCTCCCAACAGGAAACTAATACTGCTTGTTCTTTTTCAAATACTGTATTGCTTGAAGACTTTGACAAACTGTGTAATGAAGGGTTTAGTCCCCAGTAATGAATGTCACGATCCTCACAATAAGATCCAACAAACAATTTGAAGTGATGTAGTGAATGCTGACTGTTGTGGAGCACACACAGAGTGTGACTGGTCTAAATAATTACTGGAATTTGGCAGAGATACAGTTTGCACAGCCACTACGATGGCGATGGCACCTGCTGAGACTTCACATTATTTTGAAAAATAATAGGTTCTTCCAAAGGAATGAATGCTTTATAGTAGAGTAATTGAATGCAAGCATCAATAAACTTGCTTCCTTTGTCTTCTTGAGAATCTCTTTATGTTGAGGCTTTGTTTTGTCAGCCATGTTATATCTTAAGGAGTGCCCATTAGTCTCAGAATTAACTATTTGCTGAGTCCTTTCAGAGATGAATCAGTGGTACATATTTTGGGACATTTACAAAGATAAAATATGTGCCTCTAATGCATTAAAGTTACCTATTTCTTACTTACAAATGCGACAGAGACATGTGTATGAAATTCACTGATTGAGGAAGAATCTTCTTTCTCTACAGTTTTGATTTTACCTCTTTTGCTTTTCCATGCTGACCTTCTTGTTTAAATTAAACAGAGTCTGGTTCTTGACAAGGAGATAACATTGTTACAATGAAGAAATAGCGATATCACCATACTTAGGTTGCTGGAAGAAACTCCCCTCCACCCACCCCGTTGTCTTGAAGGACTACGAAGGCCATGGGAAGATAATTTCCATAGCCTCTTTTATTTCATACAAGATGTTTGAGAGACAGAAACTTTTTGATAGGACCCCAGGCACTGTCCCTGCTGGGTTATTATTGAACATTTGAATAAATTAGACCCCTGGAATCTACCAGAAATAGCACTATACCTGAATTTCAAGAAAAGGTGTCTTTCTGTGGTTCCCAAAGTGTGACTCATTTTTAATTACACTGCCAGACCTGAAACAAGAGGACACAAAGCTGGCATGATTTCCTATTCAGATGGTGAAGACGAGGTCAGGTCTAGGTCTTTCAGAATCTTTTAGGATAATGTCTCTAAATGCAGAAGCTTGCAGCAAGATGAGACAGTGTGGAGACAGAGCTTTTGGGCCCATCATTAAAAAGCCAAGGGATACAGAGCGATTCTGACTTTGTTAAATTACTTTTCATGTCAAACTTTTTGCTTAAGTTTGGCCTTACCAATTGTCCTTTATGCCTTCTGAATTTGGAAGTGGTAGCACTCCTCCAACATCTCTGTTTCCTCCTGAGGACATGGAGCTAGTTGTCAGAACTGGGAGTGCCACAGAGCCAGAGGTGATTTTTCCCCCTTAAGTGAGTATGAATCTGTAGCAATTCTCTGAAATGTTGTTATTATTTACAGAAAAGCAACACAGTGAAAGTTATCAGCTGGAAATTTCCTCTAATGCCCCTATTGTGGATTTCCGTAGAGCTTATCATCTATCTAAAAACATTGGCAAAGTAAGCCTATGTTTTCATCAGCCACCATGTATTTATTTCTAGAACTCCCAAGAAAATGTGGGTGCTTCTAGATATAGACAGACACAATCTAGTGTTTTATTTAATAAGAACAAGTAGTCATCAGCAAAAGTAAAACTTCCCTTTAACCAAACAGGTTCACTAAGGAGCAAATCTCTAGGTTAATGAAAGAGGGCATTGTTGATTTAGAGCATTCAGCCTTGAAATTATAGCTTTCTAAGTGAAAACACATTGTGTTTGGGAACATATAAGGAAAAGACTTGCTCTCACTTGGGAAGATTAAGGGAGGATAGAATATATATGGCTGAAATATTTCTTATAATAGGAAAATGACAGACAAATTCCCAAATAAATATGGGCAGAGGCATGGGCATACAATAATAGCATTTATATAATAACTCCTAAATGTCAGAGATTATTCTAAGTTATATGTAATATAATAATAATATATTATTATCATTACATTCAGTCCTCACTTTTGGTAAGCCTATTTCTCATAAATAGGGAAGATAAGGCACACACCCATACGGCTGGGAGTTTGTTGACCTGGCACATTTGTTCCGGCTTCTAACCTTTAGGTAACAATACCTCTCAGGAGAAATATCAAATTTCAAAAAGCATATTAAAAAAAAAAGTTTTGATCTAAGAAAAAGTTAAAATGATCCATCTAAGTAAAAGTTAAAATGACCCAAATTAAATTATTTAGATTAAGACAATGATATGTATGACATATTTATGTTTCTAAATGACACTATCCAATTATGGCATATATATATAGGAATATAGGTGATTTTCATACGTTAAAGTGGATTTCTAATTTGGCTTTATCTTTTTTGGAAGGTAATTTAGCAATATATGGAAAGATTCTTTAAATCTTATCCTTAAATATTATTTTCTTTGACCAAATAGTGATACTTCTAATATTACTTTCCCAGAAAATAATTGGAAATAAATATTTGTGCAAGCACCACTCAAACATATATTTTCTGTGTTTTTTCCTATTGTGCTGTTGTCACCGTTTGCTACAACAGTTTTCATGTGCATTTCGTTGAAGCGTATACATGTTTAATGTCGGATATTCCTTATGCATTATTTATGTTAAAACTTGATCATGTGTGTGCTCTAAACAAGAGTTTACAAAAATCAGATTTCACTTATAAAAGACACATTATATAATGTTAAAGAGTAGGATGATGATTCTACTAATCATGATGATGCAGATGTGTAGGCACAAAAATGCATTAATTTAAAAATTAGCAGAAAACAAACATTTTTAGGAAAAGTTATGCTATAAAGTAGAATGTATATACTATCGCTATAGCATGGAATATTTGTTATACATACCTATGCTATATATGCATACATATAATCTATATATGAATACCGGTATATAAATAATTAAATTTTGGAATACATATGTATGCACATATCTAATTTTTAAAACTAATTCCATTTTAGCCTATATCTAGAAAAATATTAATCAAAATATTTAAAGTAACTTTACTGTTGGTATACAGTTTTCTTTACTGTTTGTTTTATTCCTTGAATAAATCATTATAATATATGATATATAATATGTTATATATAAATAATATCATCATATCATTGATAATCTTTATAATAAATAATAGAAACAGAAATATTTTTGAGTCAAATAAAAAACAAAGACTTGATCTACATGTACACATTTTAAGTCATATCTAGCTTCCCAAGTATAGCACCTGTCTGTAGTGTAGGACGTTTTCTCCTCAACATATAAGAAGTATTAATGTTTGGAAAATAAAATGAAATATATCTATTTTACCAATCGTCACTTCCTTTTTAGTTTTGGAGATTGGGGCTGGCCAAGAGAAAATTAGCTATCTTGCTGAGTGATATCATAGTATGTTTTTTAAACATTCCACACATGTCCTATTTAACCTACCCATGAAAAGGGAAATTAACAGTCAAGTGATAAGACATATAGTCCTTCCCTCTCTACCCATAAATATGTGTTTCTAAATAAATGCCACTATCTTAAATAGCTCATTTAAAAATATGTATGATTGATTACCAACATTTTTAAAACTAAAATCTTACCCTATACATCTTCGGTGATTTTTTTTTTTGTAATCAAAACCACAATTTGCAAGTGATATTAAATTTTGAAGCACTTTTTTTCATCAATTCATGGATCCACTGTTATTAGTGTTTAATTTTCTAGTGTGTGAGGATGAACATTGCTTGTGAAAATAACCATAACTTATTTACATTGCTTAGGAAATTATTTTTAACATTTTTAAATGTTTTGTTATTATTTATTTTTGAGAGAGAGAGAGAGACAGCATGAGAGGGGGAGGGTCAGAGAAAGAGGGAGACACAGAATCCAAAGACAGGCTCCAGGCTCTGAGCTGTCAGCACAGAGCCCAACGAAGGGCTCGAATCCACAAACGTGAGATCATGACCTGAGCCAAGGTTGGAGGCTTCACGGATTGAACCACCCAGGTGATCCCGCTTAGGAAACTTTTGATGAAAGAATACAATCCCTAGTACAAAGTGCAATGAGTTTTTTGCTAAATAAAAATGGATTTAATGTTTTAATGTTTATTTATTTTTGAGAGAGAGACACACACAGAGTTTGAGCGGTGGAGGGTGCAGGGAAAGAGAGGGAGACAGAGAATCAGAAGCAGGCTCCAGGCTCCAAGCTGTCAGCACAGAGACGATGTGGGGCTCAAACCCACAAATTACGAGCTCATGACCTGAGCTGAAGTTGGACACTTAACCTACTGAGCCACCTAGGCACTCCCAAAACGTTAAAATTGTTAATTTTTAAACAAGCATTTAGCTGAATATATAAATGCCATATCATAGGACCTTTTGAAAAACACAGAAAAGTACCAATTAGAAAACAACTTGAAGGGGCACCACATGCCATTTATTTCATTCTAGTTTTGCTGGCTTTATAAGCTATATATATAAATATAAAATCAAATGTGCCAGCATAGAACTTTTTTTATTCTCATACACTGAACTTAATATTGGCTTTAAATACTGTTTTAGTCCATTATGGTTGTAATAACAAAATACCACAGAGGAGGTGGCTTAAGTAAACAAAACAAATTTATTTGTTACAGTTTTGGAGGCTAGAGGTATGTTATTAGGGTATCAGCATAACTGAGTTCTGGGGAGAACTGTCTTCAGAATTGTAGACTTCTCATGTCCTCAAGTAGAAGAAGTTACAGAGAACTATGGGGTCTCTTTTACAAAAGACTTAACTGTATTTATAAGAATCCCACCATTATGACCTAATCACCTCCTAACACCATCACGCTGAACGTTAGGATTTCCGAATGTGAATTTTGAGGAGACACAAACACTTGGACCACTGCAAATATGCAGTTTTCTAGCTGGAACTTAATGAGTTTAAGTGGCTCTGAGTTTACTCAATATCAAACCTTTACTAAGGAGTAAAACCTTGTCCTTCGAGTCAGTATAAGATTTCTGAGTTCCGCACAGATCTTTGCAACCTCCTCATACCAGTGGCTACATGTCCATGGTCCCACTCTCTACTTCTGAATTCTAGAATACTCTATGATGATGTGTGCAAACCAATCACAGCACTCCTGAACTACTGTCATTCCATGGGCGCCCAAGAAACTCCATGGGACATGCTTCCTTCAAGGGGGAAGGGATGGATGACTTTCACATCTCTGGGAGTTTTATCACTTTCAAAATGACATCTAGAACTCAAGACAAAAGCGTGAGGACAAAGGTTTTTTATGCCTATCTTCTGCTTCCTACAGAGTGTTAAAATTCTATTAAAATGTTCACTATTTCTCATGTTAAAACTTGAAAACAATTGCTGATAACTTGTGTCAAACTTTTTTTTATCAACTCTGCATTTAATCAAATGTTAATTGAATATAGTATTTCTTGTTACTTGGTTTAACAGCTTTTGGAATTGAGATTCAGACAGTATTTGGATGAAAGGTTTTAGTCTGTTCTTCAGTCCATGATAATGTATATAACTGTTTGTTAAACTTCAGATATAAAACAATCTGGATTAAGTGTGTGTGTTAAATGTAAGTGTTCATCTCTGAGTGAAAGTTCTGTTAAGGCTTTTTAACTCTCCTTGGGTAAATTATGGCATTAGAAATTTCTCAAAGCATCTAATTTAACATTCTTTTAAATATGCTTTAATTTGGAGGAAAAGAGGAAATCCTCATTTTTCTTTTGTAATTTTTTGTAATTCTCTTTTTTGGTGATTTTTCATAGTAATTTTTAGGTATTCTTTTCTTTCATATAAACTGTAAACTGAATTTACTAATTACAAAAACAAATCATATACCACTTGATATATGATTAGAATTTTATTACACTTATAATTAATTTAAGAGTGACATTTTTATGACTGTGAGTTATTTCCCAAATATAATTATCGACACATTAACTCAGATCTTATTTTATTATGATATCTCATGAGGTTTTATATTTTTCAATGAAAAAGTAAAGTTTTCTTCACATAGGCCCTTTATTTTCTGTTATATTTGTTTCTAAACATCTGTATTTGTCCAATTTTTTAAAATTGGATATTACTAATAATCAAATTTCTTATTAATTTCTGTTATTTATTCTCAATGTTGCATACTTAAAGATTATAACATAGAATATATAATTTTCAAATAAAGATAATATTTGTATATCTTTTCATGCGATATAAATGTAACCAAGTTATTTTCTTATTTTATTATCTAAAATGCAGAAAAAATTCTGAATGGTTTTGGTCATTGGATCATCGTGGATTCTTTATGGAAACAGTGTTTCATATACTTATTTTTTCATTTGTTGATTGTAGGAACTATTGGTAAATAAAACTCATCATGTTTGTCATTACCACTTTTTAAATTCTTCAAAGTATTGCTGCTGATTTGTAGATTGTTACTTAATAAATCTTTTTTTAATCAAATATGGATATAACGGTATGGTATTGATCATTAATTTGTTAAACAGATGTTGAAATTAAGATGTATACAATATTTGGGGAAGAGTTTTAGTATCTTTCTGTATAGTCTGTAATAGCAGAAAAACATAGGAATATATAATATAACATAGGAAAATATATATATAGGAATATATATTCAATTTACTCTTTTTGAAATTTCATAATCTTATTTTATAACTTTAACTTTATTTCATCAGATATTCAAGGTCTTATTTCTTCCAATATTGTCATAAAATAATCAATTTTAATGTTACTTAACTTTTCTACAGTTTCTCCACTGATGTATTAGTTTCAATTTCAACTTACATTTTTGTGTTTTTTAGGGTGTTTTTTGCTTTTCATTTTACATTGTTGTATAGTTCTGTGATTTTCTAGTGATATGTATTTCATTAAAATATGAAATCCTTCCATTTTTTAAATGTTTTAGACATCTAAGATTATCTTTAAATAAATTTTAAATATACTATATTAATTTTGTTATAAGTAAGTCCTTTATTATTTTGTTCATAAAAATTTATTTTATTTATATAAAGTAGATGTCAATGAAAAAAATTTGTATCAACCATGTTTATTAGATAATTTATACTTCACTATTTCATTGTCAAGATATCTCTAGAATATGTAAAGTTATTAGTCTGGATTAGGTTTTGAGTCTTGCCTACTTTTACTGTAACATCTACCTTTATTAAGACTGTGTTGTTGAAAATACTATATATAGCTGTACTTCCAAAGAAATGTACAATTTATTGACTTGCAACAAAACCATCCTAACCTAGAGAAATCCATCTGTTTTGGATTCTAAAAACCTATGCCCCAGTAACAAAAGTTAAAGTCAAGCACAAAAGTAAACACAGCACAGTGGCTAGAATCCATTTCTTAGTAGGACATAGCAGATAGCAACACACTGTCAATTCTGCTACAAAACTGTAAGTAAAGGGATGCTTTGAGGGTCACATATATGAACATATTGGAAATCTGCAGAAGCCAGAACAATAGGTTAAAGTGACAGAGTGGGAAGAACCTGTACTAGTTTGAGTGAGAATTTTTCCCTTATACGAAAAGCAAAACTTTCAGAATAAGAGAGGGGGGATGTCTATCAGGATCTCAATCAAAAGCTTGAACAAACCAAACACTAGGAAGTATTCCATCTGAAAGGAAGTGAAATCTTTCTTTACAGTGTTTAGGTTTAAAGTCCTTCTAAGATGTAACTGCAAGATCTATATATGGCACAGTATCTAGTATTATAAGACATAAAAACTTGTATTAAATGATAAATGATAAGTAAGAATAAAAAAAATTGAAATAGGTACGCTGATAATTTAGATGTTGGAGTTAGCATAAAAGGACTTAAGATGACCATAAAAATAAAGGAATTCAAGCGAGATTATAATTTGTTAATATAAAAGAATAAAATGAACATCTTAGAACAAAAACTCTAACTTTTAAAATTAATAATTCCTTTTATAGGCGTAGTAACAGAGCAGACATAGTAAAGTACAGGATTTACTTATTGAATTAAACATTAGTACTTGTTCGAATACATGTTGATTTGGACATTTTCTTCACAATGTGTATCCACAGTGTGTTACACTTCCAAAAGAGTAGAGGAAGGAGGAATAAACAGCCAAACAATCTTTTCATTCTGAAGAAAGTCACTTTATTTCTAAGGGCTGGGGAAGCAAGAACATTTTTACCTGAGTAATAGTTTTGACAAATTCAACTTCACACACATCTGAGACTTTTTGATTTCATACAACAATGTGATGACATTGGGGTTAAAGCCTTTTAATCTTTTATGATCCTTTTCCAATCATAAAAGTGAGCTTAAAATTCTTAATTCCACCTTTGTGAACCACTTTCTTCAGACATCTGTTATGGTTCAGAAGCATTGGGATTCAGTAATTTAATATTTTTGAGAATCTTTCCTAGTCTTCTAAGAGAGAAGACCGTCTCTTCTCATCTTCCAGTCTCCTTGTCAATCAAGCAAAACAACTGGCAAATCACAGTGACGGATAATTGTTAAACATAGAGTAAAATGTGAGAGTTGACTCTTGGAATGTGACCTTTTATACTATTCAAATAAGACACCTTTGTGAAATTTTCTTACCTAAAGTAGTGAATATATTGCAATCAGAGAATATAAGAAAAGAAGAAAAATTAATAGACAATACAAACACCAGAAAGCATTTCATCAACACTATTCATCAATACTAACAATAGAAAGCTATTGGAATCATGAGATATGTGAAAATCAGGAAACTTTCTTAATTCTTCCTGTAAAGGTTGCTTCAAAAAAGTTATCATTTTTCTTAGGAAATTTAAAACCATTTTACAATCTTAATTTTTAAAAATTTCTTGAAAATTAAAAAAACTTGAAATATCAAAATACAACTCTTCAAAGAATTTTTATGAGGATTATATAATCATTAATTTAGGCTAACCAAAAATATTACCTTGATGAAATATAAAAAGAAAACTGTGGAAAATGGAATTTGTATACCCTGAAAATTCTTGTACATGATTTGAGTGGCCTGCAGAATGTAACTGTCTAAATTCATTTTAATTCTTTTTTTTAATTAAAATATAGTAAAATTTGTTTTTTTTGTGGTATTCAGCATTGGGAGTTTTGAAAAGTGTATAGAATCATACAATTATTGTCCCCCCTTCCCCAGTCAAAATATAAATAATATAGAACAATGCTTCCCCTTTGTATTCAAAACCTTCTCTTTCTTAACTGATGGTAATCATTGATCTCTTATCTATTAAAGGTATGCCTTGAATTGCACTAATATTATATGTATGCATTTGACAGAGTTTAGTATTAATCTGTATTCAGTATTTTCCATGGAAAATATATAACTCTTTGGCAACTAGTAAAGACCAAAGGAAAATATTTCTGTTTGTAACATAAATTTGGAATCTCACACACTTTTTTCTTCTCTCAACATCATTATCATATTTATAATGAGATTACCACTGTAAAATGATTTTAGCGATTCTTGCACATAGGCAGAAATATATCCAAGAATTAGTTTGAAAAGTTATTGAATCAGAATTTTATGATCTCCAGAGTCTAAATTTCCAGACAACTCTAGTAAACTAGTTTTTAGGTTTATTTCTTCAGTTATATGTAGGGCTGTGACAGCAAAAAGCAACAGGAAGTAAGCTTTCACAAAAGTTTAATATAATCCAAACCTGAAAAAAGTATGTGATAATTATTAAACTATCATATTTTATCTTTGTAGTCTTGTAGTTTTACATCATCCAAATTTGCAAGTTTGTTGATGGATTAAGATAGTTCATTACTAACATTTTTGTTGTGTAAATGCTCTGATAATTTCTCCAGTGAATAAGCATTCACATTTTTTGTATCTATTTCTTTACCTCTTATAGCCCCCACTTACAGAATTATTGTACTAAATCTATCAGAAATTTTTGCTGCAAAATGATTTGAAATGGCCATTAGCATAACTGTTTGGCTTATTAAAAAAATCAGGACTTGCATAAATATAGGAAAAGGGAAAGTAGTCTCCCATTTGTAGTCCTTGATGTTAAACATGTCCATTTCCCCCCCCATCAGTTTTTTTTTAATACAGCTCTTGGAATTTCCTCATAGTAGACAGTGATAATAATGTTTAAATGAAGATATTCTGAGCTTGATAAAATATTAAGTGATGGAGTTTTGTAAAAAGCATTAACATCCGTGTTATTTCCAGTTGTATTCCAACTGTACAGACTCAGTCCTGTTCAGTGTTTGCCAAGTGGAAAACCAAAGTGTTAATGGTAGGAAAACATTGTTTTGGAATATCTATTACCAAATTAATGTTTTCGTCTAGTGAGAATACCTGCTTTGCTTGATGAGGATGTCTTCCTGTGCAAATATGCATAAGAAAACGCTTAAAAGCTTGCAGACAATGTTAAAATTGCCTTTCCATATCTTTTAAAGGTCATCCCCAATACCAAAAGCCTTTTCCATATTTACCATGAGATTCTTAAGCATAATAGTATTAAATTATAAACCTTATAAGAACAGGGGTTGAGTGCATCATGTTTATGACTGTTTTCAAGTACCTGGCATGGTGCCAGGTACAGAAATACTCAATAAATATTTATTGAGTGAATAAAGAAATATGTGGATAAATGAATAAAGACAGTAGAACATCTGACTTAAGTCTGAGATTATTAAATCTGGTTTTTACCTCCAATATATTGTACAACCTAAAGAAAATTTGTCTCTTGAAATTAATGAAAAGCATATAGAGTGATAAGTAACAATGCATACTTAAAAGTGTTATGCCTGGTCTTCCAACATTTTACAGAGGTAAGAAACTAAAATTTAAAGAGGAAAAATTACAGTTATTAAAATGGGAAGAGGAAACAATTCTGCTCATATTGTCATAGGAGAAGAATTCATGAATGGGTTCCTCGCTATTAGGATACTGAGTAAAAAAGTGTTGTTGTTGTTGTTGTTCTAGAAAAGAAAAATATCCCTGGACAGCTATTGTGTTTAAATATCAGTCCAGATTTCACTGGAAACATATGGAAGGGGAATGTGAAGTATCCAGAGCTCACAGGACAACAGGGCTACACCAATCTTAAGTCTACTTTAGCAACAAATCTCATTGGAGACCAATTTTAGTTATTGGTAATCATCTATAAGGCCCTTAAATGTATAACTCTTCTGAAAAACCACCCTGGCCAATGTCATAAATTGGAGATCTCTCTGGAGAGTTTAATTCCATTTATTTGTTAGATATGTAGAAATAATTGCAAGGAAGAGATAATTTGGTTCTAGATGTATATTTACCTAAACTTATAATCAAATTTTAATCCAAAAATGGGTGTATAGACTTTTAATGTATGTATATAAACTGGTCACAAGATACTTAAAATTCAATGCTCACAATTTTGAAATGTTTATCATACAATAATTTTAACCAATCCCCATCATATTGCTATTGCTTTCTCAGCATGTCTTACAAAGGGAGGACCACCTGAGTGGCTCCGTCGGTAGAGCATCTGGCTCATGGTTATGGCTCAAGTCATAACTTCACAGTTGTTGAGTTTGAGTACCTCATTGGACTCTGTGCTGACAGTGTGGATCCTGCTTGAGATTTTTTCTCTTTTATCTGCTTGTCTCTCTCTTTCTCTCTCTCTCAAAATAAAGAAACAAAAACTCTATAAAACACAAATGTAAATGCATTTAGGTTTAAAAAGCGCTTTTCACAGTATACTGAAGATGAAGTGCTGCCCCACATTGTTTAGGTACTAATTGTGTCAGAGACATCAAGTACCTTACCTCACTGGGCCCTCCATCTCTGGTACATCTCTAGTACTGTGACACCCTGTTTTTATGGGCTGGTGAAAGATTCAAACAGACACACATGATAACACCTTACCTCATGTCCTTGATGCTTCCTGCCCTGGAGCTGTATTGTTGAGGCACCCATTGGAACCAACTTGGTGTTCAAGTATATTCTTAAGTGTAAATGATTCCTTTTAGATGGCCACCAGGCAAAGTCCATAGGAACACATCTATGGCCAAACTTAAGCTTATTAACCTTTGATAGTAAAGACTGAAAACAATGGAAAATATGGTACTTTACCAGTAAGGGTTGTTAAAAAGGTAAAATAGTTAATCTGATGCATCAAGATGACTGTCCTAAAGGATGCCAAGGTAGCTTGTAACAAAAACATTATTTGTAGGTGTGTTTGTAAGAGTATTCTGAAAGAGATTAGCTTTTGAGTTCATAGACTGAAGAAAGATTACCTTAACCAATGTGATTGGACAAGGTCAAATCTATTGAGGCTGAATAGAACAAAAAGTTGGAGGAAAGATAAATTTGCTCTTTTTAATTGAGCTGGGGCATCTGTCTGCTCCTGCCCTTTGACATCAGTGGCCTTGGTTCTCATACTTTCAGACTCAGATGGTACTCACACCATCAGTACCCACTTTCTCAGGCATTTAGGACACAGACTGATTATCACTACTGGTTCCCTAGTTTTCAGGAAGCAGATTGTGAGACTTCCTAGGATACATAAATATGTGAACCAATTGCTAGAGTAAATCTCCTCTTATCTGTTTCTATATCTAGATCATCTCTATCTATATTTATATAATACTATTGGTTTGATTTTTCTGAAGATCCTGACCAATACACATTTACCTATAGAATTTTGGGAATCTGTTAGGAGATTTAGTAGGAGGGTCAAGGAAGCATGGACTGTTCTAGGTTGAGGACTTTAGGAAGTCAGAGACACTTTGAATTTTTTTTTTATTAAATAAAAGAGGAACAGAACAGAACCCAGGTTATCATTAAAGAAGCTATGAGGACAAAGGAATGTTTGGCCATGATTTTGCATTTACAAATATATTTACTTTTATCACTCTTTAGTCATATTTGGTAATCTTTTTCTCTTCTTTCGTACTCAAGAACAGTCCTTGTTTACTGTTGATATTGTGAAAAAATATGTTAAAAGAACATCATGGCTAAGTTGGTAGAAAATAGTTCCCAGATGTGAGGGCTGTTTTTTTTTTTTTTTCTGTTCTCTTTCTCAAGCCAGTATGATAGGATGATGTGAATAAATTCTTCTACCGAGTGAGTTTTGAGATATAGTTTTTATAGTTTTCTTTTTTGCTGACATTTAAAATATATAAAGCAATAGATTCCAATTAGTTGTGGTCATCTTTTCTTCTTTTTTAATGTTTATTATTTTTGAGAGAGAGAAAGAGAGAGAGTTGAGAAAGGGCAGATAGAGAGGGAGAAAAGCAGGCTCTGTGCTGATAGCAGAGACCCCGTGGCAGGGTTTGAACTCACAAACCAAGAGATCATGAGATAAGCTGAAGATGGTCACTCAATCAACTGAGCCATCCAGGTTCCCCAGCTGTGGTCATTTTGATAATAAATTTTATATTGGCTTTTACTGACCCTGCTCTTGTACTTCAACTCCCATCTTCGGGATTATGCTTCTTCAGATTCTCCCTCAGACTATGCTTTCTGATGAAGCTGAGTATGACAATGGCTATGATGAAGGATCCTAACTATGCTCAGGATGGATTTGGGGACCTAGATTACTCATTAGTCAAAAAGGCCCATGTTACTGATGGTAATTAGGATTCTTATTTCTCTTGCATACTAAAGTTCCTACCTGTGATTAATTGGTAAGGGGAACAGTGAATCACAAAACACCAAAATATGCCTTGACGTCATGGCTTAGACGGTATGGAAATAATAATTATAACAATTGTTGAATGACCTGGCTTTTTTATAACTGCATTTGAAGTTTTTAGAAAAGAAAACTATAGTCCCAGGGAATACAACGGTTAACTTAGGGCAAACAGTGAAGGTCGGAGGGCTTCTACAGAAACAGTAAGAGACAGTCACATTTTTGCAGCTGTTATAAATCAAGCTCAATACCTTGAGCAATAAGAGCAATGCTCCAGTGTAGACTCTGTGTCTAGCCTTGATACGTTTCCTATGTCAAAGGGTAGGAAGAGACTTGGAGGGTGAGACCTAAGATGGGGAGTGTCTAGATTAATGAGCCTGTGAGAATTTTGAGTCCTCAGGCTCTCCTGAATCCTCTAGGGTTGGAAAAGCAATTGTCTCCAATTCTCCTGAAGACAGTAGCACATTTTTTCCTTGAGATTGTCCAAATAGCTCATACAGGGCATGTATTTTGAAGAGTTTTTTTTTTGCAGGTTTCAAGATAGTTCACCTACAATCCTAATTTCCTGAATGTTAAAAACAAGAGCCAGGGGCACCTGGGTGACTTAGTCATTTAAGCGTCTGACTTTGCTCAGGTCATGATCTCACAGTTCCTGGGTTTGAACCCTGCGTCGGGCTCCATGCTGACAGCTAGCTCAGAACCTGAAGATTGCTTCAGATTCTGTATCTCCCTTTCTCTCTGACCCTCCCCTGCTCACACTGTATCTCTTTCAATAATAAATAAAACATAAAAAAGAGACAGATATTATCTTAGCCTAAGTTATAAAGTACAGTTCTTGCTCTGAGAAGAAATAACCTATGTACTGAAAGAAAGATCTGGGACAATACTTATACCTACCAAGTAGGTAGGTATGCATCTGAAATGGCCTTACTGGGTCATCATGAAGATAGGGATAATATAAAGATGGTTAACAAAACATATATTGACATGGGGGCAATAAATGATGTCTCTAAATATAAGGGTTTCAAAAACACCTGTAGACATTACTAACATTTTCCTGAGTTGCTTTTTCATAGTTTGATCTAGAAATAGATGATGGAAAATGAAATAGAGATGCTAGAACTTCTTTGGTAGCATATATAAGGCTCAAGCAGATGGCCACTTTAGAATGGAATTACCCTGTGTATTCTGAAAATACTAATTGTTTCCTGTAATTTCTACAAGAAATTTTGAGAGACATTATCTTCATGAAAAAAAATAAATATGTGAACCATAGGGGAGTAAAGAAAGAAAGTGATGCTCACTATCATCTTTGAAGAACTGAAGGTAGTTTCTTATTTAAACTAGAGTTAATGGCAGGAGGTGCTTACACAGGATTGGACACTCTGGGATTCTAGAATAACAGGAGCCCAATAACATCACTTGTGAATTAGAGGCAAGGCCTGAGTGAAGGTTATGGTTCCTTGGTTCACAAGGATGTGTAATTATGGCTAATAGATTTTAATATCCTTGAAGATGGAGAAAGTGCCAAATATACTAATCAAGTTGATCAATATTGATCAAATACAGTATTATTTTTTAATTGAGATATGGTAAGCAGAAGTCTGATGATAGCTTCTACAGTGATAGGAGACAATGTTTTACCTAATCTTGTTTCTAAGACAATTCACAGACCAAGAACTTGATAGAAAAAGGAAGAGATAGGTCTCATTGAAGAAGAACCTATAATATCACCTTAAGTACAATGTTATGTGGCTTATGATAAAATTTATATTATGTCACTGGAGATGTCCTACCTTAAACCAGATAAGAATTTCAGGACAATTATTTTATATTTTAATAACTATCGATTTCCAATCTAATATTACTTAAATAGTACTACAATGTCCAGTTATTTGACATGATCTTAGGATATATTTCATAAACCCAACCTTACTGAAAAAATGAGAAATATTCTTAGATCTAGTATCAAACTTCAGTAAAAACTTCAGAGGTTATTTTTGTAACTCGAATGATATTAGGTTGTATTCTGAAAAAAATGATGATAGAAATATTTCTTGTAATATTTCTAAATATTTTGACTCTACTGAGAGTCAGACAGTTAGGTCTAGCTCTATATAAAGTTTATATTTATTCTTGAGGAAGTTATCCTTTGATTTCAAAACAGTAAAGAAAATGAAAACATTTGGAGGAAACTGGATGGTGTAGTTTGTGGAGTGTCCATCTCTTGATTTTGGCTTAAGCCATGATCTCACCATTTGTGGACTGAGCCCCACATTGGGTTCTGTGTTGACAGTGGAAAGCCTGCTTGAGATTCTCTCTCTATCTCTTTCACTGCATCTCTGCCCTTCCCCTGATCTCTCTATCTCTCTCCCAAAATAAATAAACTTTAATACAAGGGAAATATTTGAAACACAGCAACAATGACCAAGAAGTATGTCACAACTTCTGTAGCCCCAGTGAATACTGCAAAAATACTGAACGAATATTTCTGTACATTGGTGGCCTATATGCTCTTGACAACACACTCTTTGAGACCTTAATTTCTTTCCAGGTTTTTCAACACGGGAATCTCAAAAGAATGAGAAGTTAAATTTCGTGTCCACCTCACCTAAAATGCACTCTCAGGAATTTCTAGTGCTCTTTTCCAAAAGGTGTTAACAAAATATTTGTTGTCAGAGCATTACAGGATCCTTGTTGTGATGTTAAAAAAGAAAAATGGGAAGGCTTGACTTGACTCCAGAGGTGGAGGACGGGAGGTTGTGCTTGGAGTTGAAGACTGATAATATATTCCAGAAGTAGGGGAGAGGAAATGACTGTTAGGGGAGATATAATAGAGAGATAAATCTCTATTTCCATATAACACCCAGGACCTTACATGATTTTGAAACCTTCTTGTATGGAAATTTTGGGTCAGAAGAGCATATCAATCACTGTAACTATGAGAAAGGCTGATGAATTTCTCTTTACCTATGTTTAGCATTATAGGGTGCTTTCTACCTTTTTCCTTCTTTCCTTTTCTCCTTAATTTTGTAAATATGAAAACTTTTAATGTTTATTTTTCAGAGAGAGAGAAAGAGGGGAAGAGAAAGAACAATGTGAGCATGGGAGGGGCAGACAAAGAGGGAGACAGAATCTGAAGCAGGCTTCAAGCTCTGAGCTGTTATCACAGAACTCAATGTGGGGCTTGAACTCACGAACCACAAGATCATGACCTGAGCCAAAGTCAGATGCCCAAAAGACTGAGCCACCCAGGTACCCCCTTAATTTTGCCAGATATTAAAATTTAGGTATAAGATCTATGTATTCACAGATTTACAATCTATTCCAGTTCAAGTTTTGGTTAGATTATTAAAATCACCAATTTCACAAGTAACAAAGTGATTTGTTGAAATGTCAAATTAACAAGGAAGATGGTATTTTTGGAAAGTTTAATATATATCTATAGATAATATAGATATATATATTGGAATAAAATATAGATATAGATTATAGGTATAAATATATCAGACATTTAGCAAGCTTGTAATCACTTTAAGCTCACGTAAATATCAATTTCCCAGAAACCCTTTTATTTGAAAAATACAATACACATAAACAACTTAGTCTCCACCTAGTGGAATCACCCATATGAAATAAAGATTTAGAAACCAGAAATAGGATGGGGCCCCTGGGTGGCTCAGTTGGTTAAGTGGCTGACTCTTGATTTTGGCTCAGGTCATGATCTCATGGTTTTGTGGATTCAAGCCCTGTGTCAGGCTCCATGCTGACAGTGCAGAACCTGCTTGGGATTCTCTCTCTCTCTCTCTCTCTCCCCCTCTCTCTCTCTGCTTTCTTTCTGCCCCTCCCCTGCACTATATCTCACACACACATAAAATAAGTATACTTAAAAAAATCAGTAATAGGAGAACACTCCTTATTCATTCTGATGAGAGTGCAGAGGGTGATGGTAACTCTTTGGATTATAAGAAACATTATAGGCATAGCTCTTGGTGATGGAATATTTTAATCGACATTACATTACTTTGTCTAAATATACTTTATACACCTTACTTAATTCATGTTTTACTTAAACAAAATAGAGTACATTGCTACTTTCTAGTAAGAACATCTGGTGGATGATGAAATACTTCAATCTCATATACATGATAGTGTTGTGGAGCCTTTCCAAATGGAAAGCTTCATAGAATGTGTCAAGTTTGATAAATGCAAAAAGTTTGTTAAGAAATAATTTAATAATTTTGATATCCACATGCAGAAGAATTGTTCTTGGATTTATAAAGAATTTCTAAGTCACTGGTCTTTCTGCTTTTATTATATTGTTTTATATATAAAATTGTAAGATTTTTCTTGTAAACTGTGCAAAGATATGGCTTAGTGTCACACGTAAGGAAGAAAGAATGCCAAACCACACCATTTGCCAGGGAAAGACGTGTGAGATTGATTGATCAGTGTCAGAAATTTTATATCACTTGATAGACTGAGAAAGGGAGATCATAACAAAAAATAACAGCCTCTGTGTCTGCCAAGCATTGGAACTATGTTCATGCCAAAAATTTTGCTTGTAAGGGTTATATATTCTACCTTTTTTGAATCATGTTACAAATTCAGAGAACAAAATATGTAGCATCCATAATCAATCAAATCATCCTGAGATTATCTTTAAAATATGCACAATAGTAGCTAATGATGTAATAAAAGTCTTAGACTGACAGAATTTTTTTAAGTGACCCTGAGATTAAACTTATGCATAGGTCTTCTTGACCTTCCTTTTATGAGAAACCCTCAAAACATTTTGTCAAATCTATCCATCAGTGGGCCTGCAGATGTGATAAGAAAGAAAAAGAAAGACAAATGTAATCTAACACTTCTGATAAAAATATAACCAAAAAATTTTAAACGGTTATTCATGTAATATACTTAATTTATGGATAGCCATTTGGAATACCAATCAACATGTCCAGGAAGAAGATTTTGATTGATGTGCTTTTACTTTCCATGCCCCTCCTCCCTGTAGTAAGAGTTGATGCCCCTGCTGAAACAATAAAATCATCCCTCACTAACTGTATAATTTCAGCCTCTCTAATCTTTATCCACTGCACCTGGTTCATTGTCTCCATTTACTCAACCAATTTCCACAAGCTAGAGTTACAGCCTTAACTGGCTGCTAGCCAAAAATAAACAAAAGGAGGAATGAGTGTGTCTCTGCATTCATGCCTTCCCAACACAACGCCAGATAGAAAAAGGAGTTTTAATTGCTACAGCTTTTCTTTTAAATATATTAAAGAAAAGCAAACAAATCATTACTGTTCAATATCTTAACTTTAAAGATTTGATTTAATTCTCATCTCCAAGAGTACTTATAAACTTTTGGATCCTGTAGTGAAATTTAATTTGCAAGTGATTTAATTGATTGCATAAATTCAGTGTGTGAGGTCTTGCAAATAGATATGGCCAGTTTTGCTACAGTAAGCATTTTTGCTGGAGTGTTTTGGGTACATGTTAAGAAGTTTTACACAGATTGTAGACAAGAAAGATACATCTGTGGAAATTTATGTGCAGAGTGTTATGTATTATGATACATATGCAAACTTGTTTATAAAATATGCAAATCTCTTATTGTTATTAATACTAACACCTGTCCAAACCATGTGTTACTCATAGAAAGAAAATGTATGTATTTGTTGTAATGTAGAGATTTGCCAACTTGAATTTTTCAACACTTTATTTTTTATGCATTTCTGTAAGTTTTAGTTTTAGTTCTCAAGTGGAGAGAATAAAAGCAAAATGTACCAATGCTTTATGAATAGATTTCTAAGCAAACGTGGCTTGATAAATGTAGAAAAGTAATCGGGAACAAAACATCTTTTTGTATGCAAAATGCAATTTGTGTTTTTAGTCCCCATTCAACTAATTATGCTAGTCATTTTTGGTCTCCAAACTCATCATATCTTATAAAGCACACATTCCTGAACAAAAACTGTAGTTTGTACAATAATTACTCATGCTACAAATAAAAAGTAAGTGAGTTAAATGATAAATGTGATAGATGTGATAAGGAAGGAAAGGGGTGAATGCATTTCTACCCAGGGGACTGAGAAATATTCACATTCCAGGAGACAATGTATTCTAATCTTAAAATATAGGTGAGCATTTGACATGGGAAACTATGCCCTCCTTCTACAGATTTTACAAAAACAGTCCTAGGCTATTGTGATAGTTTATTAGGCTATCGTCATAATTTTGTCTTATTTCTAAGCCTCATTGGTAGTTATAAGGGTGATGATTATTGTGTAAAACTGGTCCAGAAAATCATTAGAGACTCAAGTTCTGACAATGCATAATGGGAATTGTTTTCAAGCCTGATGCAATGGAGTGTTGCATGCAATGAGTTTGTGACTATTAGTCCAGAGCATGAGCTGTTCAAATTCTGCTTTGTTGTAAGAACCTGCCGTGGAGGGCAAGCCAAGCTTTGGCTTCTTGCCAAGAGCAGGGGCTTCTTGCTCCATTATGTAGGGCAGAAACTGGCTCTGAGACACATAATTAAAACCAAAAGGTAGAAGTTTCTTTTCTAGGATTTGTCTACAATGGACTCCCTTATTTTTTTAATTCCTTTCTCCCAACTATACTTGGTTCCATCACAACTATTTTAATAACATGTATAAATAAATAAATATATATATATATGTGTGTGTGTGTATATATATATATATAGATAGATAGATATAGATATATATATATATATAGTGTTCTACTACATCCTCCAAACTTACTTAGTTTAAAACTTGAAGCTTACCAACAATCCTGACCACCTTCATCCATTCCCAACTCCCACCTTCCCACCTTCACTCCACTTCCGGCAACTACCAATCTGTTCTCTGTTTCTGTAAGTTAAGTTTTTGTTTTTGTTTTTTTTTTAGATTCCACATTTAAGTGAGATCACATAGTATTTGTTTTTCTCTGACTTATTCCATTTTGGATAATGCATTCAAGGTCATTCCATGCTGTCACAAATGGCGGGACTTCCTCTTTTTTTTGGCAGAATAGTATTCCATTACATGTATTACTTTTTAAAGCATTTTATTCATCTCTCAGTGAAAAGTTAGCTTTTTTCCGTATCACAGCGATTGTGAATAATCTGCAATGAACATGGCGATGCAAATACATCTTTGAGATAGTGCTTTTGATTCTTGAGTATAAATACCTAAAAGTTGAATTGCTGGATTGTATAGTAGTCCTATTTATAATTTTTGAGGAACCTCCATATTGTTTCCTAGCAGCTGAACCAATATACATTCCCACCAACAGTGCACAAGGGCTCCTTTCTTCCGTATCTTCACCAACCCTTGTCATCTCTTTTCTTTTGGATGACAGCCATTCTAACAGATGTGAGGTGATATTTCAATGTGATTTTTATTTCCTTTGAAATGTTGACTAGTTACATTTTTATTCATAAACTTTATTATTTAGAGTAATTACAGATTCACAGAAACATTGAGCAGAAGGTGCAGAGATTTCTCATATATCCCCTATTCTCACATAAGTGCACAGCTCCTAGTACGAGCATCTCCTACTGGAATGGTGTATTTGTTACAATGGATGAACCTGCATTGGTGTAAAATCACCCCAAATATGTAGGTTCTTTTAGAGTTTACTCTTAGTGTTATGCATTCTATGGGTTTGGACAAATGTAGAATGACACATATCTCCCATAATAGTATCCTACAAAGTAGTTTATTGTTGGAAATGTCTTGTGTTCTGACTATTCATTTCTCTCCACTAACTCCTGGTAACCTCTGACCTTTTTTAGTGTCTCTATAATTTTGTCTTTTCCAGAATCTCAAATAGTTGAAATCACATAATAATTTGCCTTTCCAGATAGGCTTGCTTTTCTTAGAAATATGCCTTTAAGATTTCTCCACATCTTTTCATGGCTGGTAACCCATTTATTTTCAGTGATGAGTAATATTCCATTGTCTTCACATACAACAGTTCCTTTACCTGATCACCTTTTAATTTACATACTGATGTACTGATTTGGGAATTATGAATTAGTCTGCTATAAACACTTGCATGCAGGTTTTAGTGTGGACACAATTCTCAGTTCTTTTGAGTAAATACCAAAATGTGCAATTGCTGGATCCTATGACAACAATATATTTTGTTTTGTAAGGAATCACCAAACTGGCTTCCCAAGTCTGTACCATTTTGCATTTCCCCCAGCAATGAATGAGGGCTTGTGTTGTTCCAAATTTTTGCCAGTGTTTGGTGTATTTGTTCTAGATATTCTAAGTATTCACATCTTAATGCCTGTATACTGGTATTTCATTTATTATTATTATTGTTATTGTTACTCTTTTAAAACTATCTGTTAATTTTTATTTAAAATTTTATAATTGTTTTTCTAAAACTCAGTTACAGAAAAGAACATTGTGGTAAGGAAAGAATATTTTATTTTGGTTGGTATGAGTTTTAATGAGAAACCTTAAAAATTCTGGGACACCTGGGTGGCTCAGTCAGTTAAGTATATGGTTTTTGCTCAGATCATGATCTCACAGTTTATGGGTTCAAGTTCAGTGTCAGGCTCTGTGATTACAGCTCAGAGCCTGGAGAACTGCTTTGGATTCTGTGACTCCCGTTCTCTCTGTCCTTTTCCAGCTTGTGCTCTGTCTCTGTATCTGTCTCTCAAAAATAGACATTAAAAATAATAAAAAATAATTCCTTAGTTATTTAGTTAACATAAGTAATAACTGTAGAAAGATTTTAACTCCATGAGTTCATATATATATATATATTATTCACTGTTTTAATTTGCATTTTCTCTGTGATGTATACTGTGGGGCATCTTTTCATATGCTTATTTGTCATGTCTATATCTTCTTTGGTGAGGTGTCTATTAACGGGTGTGGCCCAATTTTTAGACTGTGTTGTTTTGTTATTGAGTTTTAAGAGTTCTTCATATACTTTGAATAATAATTCTTTATCCAAAACGTTTCTTGCAAATTTTTATTTTAGTTTATGGTGTGTCTTTTCATTCTCTAACAGTGCCTTTACAAGCAAAAGCTTTGCTTGCTTTGTTTTTGTTTTAATAAAGTCCGGCTTATCGCTTATCAATTGGTCTATGTCTAGTTTTTGTTTGTTTGTTCGCATGTGGGTGCGCATTGTCCCAGCGCCATTTGTTGAAAAGATTCTATGCTTCATTGTATTGTCTTTGCTTCTTTGTCGAAGATCTGTTGACTATATTCACATGGATCTCTTTCTGGACTCTCTAGTCTGTTCTACTGACCTATTTGTGTATCCTTCCATAGTGTCTCACTCTCTTGATTATGGTAGTTTTATAATATGTCTTGAAGTCAGAGGGAACCAGTCTCAGGCTCCATTACTTTTACCCATTTTTAAAATTGTATTAGTAAAGGAGGTGCCTGGGTGGCTCAGGGCAGAGCCTGCTTGGGATTCTGTCTCTCGCTCTCTCAAAATAAATAAATAAATACATTTAAATCGTATTGGTAAATAGAGTGGCACTAAATTCTTCAGGAGGGTATATGCGTTAAATGAACGTTCTGGTCTTAGATGATTTAGGAACGAAGCTCAGCTCTGCTCCTTACTAATACTATGGGTTTAGATATAGGCAAACCACTTACCTCATTTAAACTTTATCTTTTTCATTATTAAAACTGGAATGAGTGAAGAATGAACCTCACTGCATTGTGAGATTAAATAAAATCATAGATATGCAGTGCTTTGCAAAGATATACCCCAAGTCAAGGTGAGCTATGTCATTATTCTCAGTGGCAGCAATGTTTCTTTAAGTTCATTTTCTATTTTGAGAAAGAAAAAGAGAGAAGGGGGGAAAAAGGGTAGAAAGAGAGAATTCAAAGCAAGGATCTAACTCACAAACCATGAGATAATGACCTGAGCCAAAGTTGAACACTTAACCAACTGAGCCACCGAAGTGCCACTCATTGACAGCCATTTTAATACTATCATTTGTATTGATGAAACATTGGCTTTATGGTCACCCACTCTGGACTTCAATTCCAGTTCTGGGCTTTACTACATAATACATAGCTACATAGTGTATTTATTGTAAGTATGCAATCTAAACACACCCAACAAAGCACTTGGCACAAGCAAGCTCTCAAAAGTGTTAAGAAATTGGATAATTGAAAATCAATCTCTCTGATATTCAGTTCCTTTTTTTTGTAAAGGTCATGAAAATAATACCTACCTTTCAATGCTCTTGTCAGAATAAAATCAGATTGTATGTTCATCTGCCCAGGATATCATAAGGACTAAACAAATTACATCATCATATTATTATTGAGAAATGTTTTAACTACAGAACTTGAAATATGTTTACTGTGTTAGTCATATTCCAAACTATATATTTGAGAAAAATTGGATGTTACATTTTGTTTGGTTTGTTTAATGTACTGATTTGTTTTTCTCTAATAAAAGCTAGCTTAGGCATCCAAAAGAAAAAAGAAGAGTAAAACAGAGCTGTTGTATTCGAAGTAGTGGGGACTAAGGGTTCCTCATACTGGACCTATGCATTACCCTTCCATCAAAACACCCTTGATGGGTCTCTGAGGAAAACAAATGGAAAACCAATGATCTAACCCAACCCTCTCAATTCACACAGAAAGGCTCAAAGTGGATTTCTTTCTTCAAAGCTGTCAAGGAAGTTAAAGATACAACAGAAATAAAACCCAAGATTCTAGATTTCTAGTTATGCTTTTCCTAACCATAAGTCATGACATTGGGCTTGACAGTGACATTGTGATATATGATTTGCATTACACATTCCCAGGGAGCAGAAACCGTGACATTTATTATGTTGTTGCAAACACATTGGGCACTTAACACATAGTTTCTTCTGCTCCGTTCCCTTCATCCATGGCTGGGATTTAATGACTGGTAGTCATTTCATTTTATTTTGTGAAATACAAATTTAATTCATATATTGGATAGTTATTAAAATACTCTATGAAATTAGTGACATTTTAAAGCTTCACAGATTACTATTCTAATTGGTCATCCACAGAGCCAAATTTATGAAAGGCATTTTCCTAATTCTTTTAACTATAATGTATATTATTGAAAACATATTGTTTTAAAAAATATGGTAAACAAGATTTTCAAGGGCTCTTGAGTAATAAATAAGTTGATGTTAAAATGTTTTGGGGAGGTGTCTGGGAGGCTTAGTTGGTTAGGCATTGGACTCTTGTTTTTGGCTCAGGTCATGATCAAATGGTTTGTGGCATTGAGCCCCAGATGGGACTCTGTGAGGATACCTTGAGGCATGTTTGGGATTCTCCTTCTCTCCTTCAGTTCCTCCCTTGCTTGCTCTCTCCCTTTCTCTCTCCTTCTCTCTTTCAAAATAAATAAATAACATTTTTTAAAAATGAAGTGAGAGGGACTGCTTTTAAAAGAATGAAAAAATAAGAACTTTTTTGGTGTTTTAATATAGTGACAAAGCACTTATCAACCATTCAAGGAAATGGCAGTACCATTTGGGATAGTGTGACTTACTTACTTTACTTAACATTAAATTTCAAAAATACAGTTTTGGGGTTAAGTGTTCAGCATAGGGAATATATTCAACAGGATTGTAAGAGCATTGTTTGATGACAGATAATGACTACACTTGTGGTAAACAGAGCATGACATACAGAGTTGTGAAATCACTATATCAGAGACCTGAAACTAATGTAACATTGTTTGTGAACTGTATATCAATAAAAAAGTAAAAGATTTAATCATTGTAATATTATAACTTAAAGGTGGAAAAAGCTTATCTTCACTTTTTTTTGTTTGGTTCACAAAAATGGAATGTAATGATGTACTTCTAAATGTGTATTGGGGCGCCTGGGTGGCTCAGTCGGTTAAGCCTCCGGCTTCGGCTCAGGTCAGACCTCAGGGTCGTGGGTTCGAGCCCCACGTCGGGCTCTGTGCTGACAGCTAGCTCAGAGCCTGGAGCCTGCTTCTGGTTCTGTGTCTCCTTCTCTCTCTGCCCCTCCCCTTCTCATGCTCGCTCGCTCTCTCTCTCTCTCTCTCTCTCTATCAAAAATAAATAAAACATTAAAAAAATTAAATGTGTTAAATGTGTATTTCATAAAAATGGAAATAAGTGTGCAAATGTGAGTAGTGTTAAATGTGGGTTCCCCTAAAAAATCACCAAAATGACTTGATGAGTTATTGTTTATTGTAGTAAGGAAAATAAATCCCTCCATGAAGTTTTAGTGATATTTATTTTAGTGATACAGGATTTTTATAATATTTTGAAATCTGCTTTAAGATGACACTCTAATTCAGGGGCTTATTTAGGATTCCATAGAGCCATAATGTAATAGTTCATGTTTGGTGAATACAGTGAGGTAAGGAATTTGAGGCAAATAGTCAAACCTTTGGGGTATAACTTGTGTTTTGGTACTTTCTACTGAAGAGCTGATGGGTCTTGTAGGGAGTTTATAAAATAAATAACAAAGCTATTTGTCTCCTTTATTTTCCTGGACAAAGGTCTCCCAGAATGATAAAGTCATGATGATGAAGAAAGTGAATAATACAAATCACTTTCATAAAAACAGGTCGCTGTGTTGATTTAGATGTTTTGATTTCCAGTGGATTCACACATAAGAGAGATAAAAGAGAGATAAAATCAGAAATTGCAGACTCTTGCAAATGTTAAATGTATAAGGGTTTTAGTTTCTTCCCACAAAATCAATTTATATGTATTTTAAAAAGCTTTCTTGGATCTTGCAATCTCCAAATGGCCTGTTTAAAAATTCGTGTTCTGGAACCTCAGGATTACTTGTTCAGTGGCATTCTCAGTGTTTCAAAGAGTTAATGGCATTTTTACAGATAATTTACACCTTATTCCTTCATGGGCCTCAGGAGGACTTTGCCTCCAGCTGAAGGTACTAGATAGAGTCCACTGAGGAACTTGCCCTTGATCTCAGCAGCTTCTCCATCACCTGCACATATTCTGTATCTAATCATTTCTCTCTTCGATGTATTCTTTTATTCATCCAACAAATAACTACCAGGTTTCTAGTATGGACAAGACAGTACAACAGCTCCTGGGGACAGAGTAAAGAAAGAAAAAAACACATTTTTGAAGTTTCATTCCATTTATTGGAAAAGAAAGAAAATGAACAGTTAACATTGTAATCATCATGAGTGATCTGAAGGAAAATACAGTCTGGGGCCCAAAAGACTATATAATAAGGGAAGCAAACCTAGGGTGGTCAGGGTGGCTTAGGAATGAGTCTTTGAGGAGGTGAAGTTTAAACATGGAATTTCATGATGAGTGAGATTTAGCCAGGTCTAATGGCAATGGGAGGAAAAAGGTAGAGACAATATCAGGTACAGAACACACATTTATTTATTCATTAATTTAGCATTAATTTAACACTATATTGCATGTTGATCACTTTTCTAGGCATTGTCAATGTAGTAACAAAAAGAAAAATAGGGGTTCCTGGGTGGCTCTGTCGGTTAAGTGTCCGACTTCAGCTCAGGTGGTGATCTCACAGTTTGTAGGTTGGAGCCCTGCGTCAGGCTGTGTGCTGACAACTCAGAGCCTGGAGCCTGCTTCAGATTCTGTGTCTCTGTCTCTCTCTGCTCTCTCTACCCTGCTCATGTTTCTGCCTCTCTTGCTCTCTCTTTCTCAAAAATAAATAAACATTAAAAAAAGAAAAGAAACATGAAAAATTGTCCTGCTATCCCACAATGGGGGAGAAGATTATACCAGGTATGAAGTTCCAAGATAGAGAAGACCATGGTAATGATCATGGAGCTTGAAAAGACATGCATGGCTTGAGATATGAAACACTATAGAAGGAAAAGTTACTGATGAAGCTGGGGATAGACAGGTTAGATTATTCAGGAACCTTCTCTAAGCCATGTCAGGTAATTAGACTTTTCTGGAAGGTAAAGGGAAGTCACAGAAGAATTTTAAGTGTTCATATAGTGTATGTTCTTAAAAAAAAAAAAAAAAAGAGCTCTAGGTAGAGGTAGCCATCCTGAAACAGCTTTACGTGTATCCTGGGAGTGAAGAAGTAAATAAATGGGAGTGGATGGTTAAGAGTCAGGTTTGCTATTATTGGGAAGGAAAACAGATAAACAAAAAACGAAGATAGAATGTATGCTGTGGTACTGGACTGGAGCCTAAGATATAGTCACAAATAGTTTTAGACACACACACGCACACACACACACACACACACACACAGGTAGATATAGAAGAAGTTATAGGTATCTGTGTATACATAGGTTAGTATACATATATTATCTAATTCTGTCTGTCAAGAAGGCCTAGAAACAAGGATACCTCAGTAGCATACAGAGCATTCAGAACCCAGTTCCTGGTTTCTGAATGATATTCACCAATTTAAAAAAATCATCAGTCTTTGGACTAATGGCTGATTTTAAGATTGAGGCAGGGAAAATGTGAGATAAGCAAGGATGTTTTAAAAGACATTTGAGGGCATGTCAAAGGGATATAGGAACCGAGTTGAAAGAGCTACCAATGACCAAAATTTGGACAATCTGAACAACAAAATAAATGTAGTGGGGACTATAACCTCACATAAAAATAATACTAGTCTAGTCTATACTGAGTAATTACATAAGTCACAGAATAAAGAAATAAATGTGTAAAAGACAAATCTTCTTACAGAATAATTTCAAAAATATAAATACATAAATATTCTCTGTAAGAATTAGGGATTACCTCACAACTGCAATCCATAACCCTTGAAGGAATACTCGATTTGATGACTCAATTTTAGAATATAAAATAGAGAAAAAAAAATCTGTAGCTTTTCAGTGGAGAAACCTGGCAAATACTATCCTAAATAAGTAATGAAGAGAAACATCATAAAAGATGTCATGGTATATCATCTACTTGCTGAAATGTGATGAAAAAGACTCTTCAACTCTACAGTAATCTTTCAAAACCACATAACCTGAGTCTAGTGAGAGAAAATATACATATTAGATAAACCCAGTTTGGGAGCTATTCTAGAAGATACCTAGACAGTACAATTCAAGTCTGTCAAGGTCATGAAAAACAAGGAAAGGCTGAGGGGTCTGGGGAGACATGAGCACTAAATGAAATGTAGTACATTGGTGCTATAGACTAAATATTTGAATACCCCCAAAATGCATTAGTTGAAACCTAATCTCTAATGTGATGGTATTTGGAGATGAGAATTTTGGCCATAAAGTGGAGTCCCCCTCAATGGTAGTAGTGCCCTTAAAAAATTAACTCCAGAGAGCTCCCTCACCCCCTTTCACGATGTAAGGACACAATCAGAAGGCAGACATATATGAATAAGGAAAGAGACTGCCACCAGACACAGAATCTGCTGGTATTTTGATCTTGGACTCCATAACTTTCAGAAACAAATGCTGTTTAACCCCCCTAGTCTAGGGTATTTTTGTTATAGCAGCTTGAAAAGACTAAAATACCTGGATTATGTCAAGGAACAGAAAAAAAATCATCTATGAAAAAAAAATGATGAAATCCAAAAGAAGTCTGGAACTTAGTCAATTCCTTCTTTCTATTCCAAGGTCAGTCCCTTAGTTTTGACAAAAGTACTAGAGTGATATTAACAATGGGAGGAACTGGGCTACTTGTATGCTCTTTGCAACTTTTCTGTAAATCTAAAGTTATTCCAAAATATGAAGTTTAAATACAAATAAATAAAAGGCAGCCTTACACCTGCCAAAATCCAGATGCTACACCTCAGCCATGGGCATGTCTTCATTTAGCTGATGAGTATCCATGGAGAGGTATTCAAGTACTATAGGCTAATTATATTTCAACATATATTGGTTCTGAAAATGTTACTTGGATTTTTTTTCTTTGGTGGGCTAGAAAACACTCCAAAAAATAAATTTGAGGGTTTTTTTCCTTATTGGTTTAGAATAATTGCCACAAAAATAGTAATTTCAAGAAATAAATGAAATCAAGCATGTTACCAAAAAACTATTAAAGAACAGAGGAAATATATTTGACAAGCCGACAGTAAGCATCTTTTATTTTTTTGCAAATCTCTGTAGATGTCAGCTGTGAACATTATTAGAGAGTATAAAGAATTACTTTTTTAATATGGAAAACATTCAAAATTATTTATTCCTTGGTGACTTTTGAGATGCAGCTATTTTTGGAATCTTTTTAACAACAGCAGGGCCATAACTACACAGCATGACTATGTGCAACTGTCCTCTGACTTCTTCCTAATGATTTTCTTCATTTTTTCCCCACTGAGACCTATGTGACACTGCTCATGGCTCAGTAATGAGCCAAGAGCTTGTTCTATTCCACAGAATAGTTGTTTCCAGAAGTGACACCTTATGGTCAGAAGCAGGGGAGAGAGAATATTCTGCCAAGTTGTTGTTTTTTTTTTTTGCATCCTTTTATTAAGCTCTTTCCAAACACAAGTATCCTCAAGTCCATTCTGTTTCAGCATTTTGCGTTGCTGGAGACTCATTTTGACCAAAACTTACCCCGGGGGCCTGCATCATTTTCTAACTTCTCTTTCCTGTGCAGTGCACTAAATTTTCTGAGCCTTAGAAACTATGACCTCTGCTCCTTGCATTTATTTTATTTCATGTATTTAATTAATGGGTGGTTTTTAATTATTGTCATTTGGAGTTATTTTTCTCATAGTTCATTCTCCATAACTATGCCTAGTAATACAACTGTTTCTTGGGTGTCTTCTTGCCTGGACAGGTCATTTTGCAAGCCCTGATTAGATGTCCTTGATTCCTGTTCTTTTCTCTCTCTCACATGTTCTGATTAAACTCTGTGTCTCATTCTCTTTCCATTATCCCCAAGAAAAACCTTTTTCTCCTGAAATTCTGGTGGCCAAGCAGAGTGACTGACATTCATTAAAATCAGAATTTTTAATTCCTTTGACTTCTTGGTAAAATAAAACACTATATAAAAAATAGGGACCAATTAACCAAAAATATAATCTTCAGGGGAAAATATATATCTACATTTATTTTTGCTAATGCTATCATTCTTTACTTAGTTTGGGCTTGTCTTGCTTCTGTTAGTTAGAGAGGTATATTCCAAGAGGCTTTCATTAGCTCCTTCCCGAGGTTGCTCTAACACCTTCCAAGGTTTTATTTTCAGATTTCATATTTTATTTCTATGCATTTTCAACTTTACGGCATTATCATTATAGTTTTTCTTTGTTTACTTTATCTCTGAACCAAAGAAAAGGCTTTGCATATCTGTTATACCCAACTCATTGCCTATCACAGTTCAGCGATTATTGGAAAAAATGAATTTTAATTGCTTGAAATTCATCTAGCTAATTATGTACATATTTGCTGTTTTTGACTTTTAGGTACATGACCATATCATATCAGAAATTTGCTAAGAAATTTGCTTCAGATTTACAACTACTCATTTTAAGATATATACAAATATAATGTATAACTGGAAAATTTGAAATTTTCTCAGTTGCCCATAAAGTTACCATCCAGAGATCTACTGAAAGACACCTATATAAAAATATACAATTTTAATATAGTATATACATATATAGCATATTATATTATAATAACTAAAAATTGAATTTTTTATTTTATATATAATATATAATTATATAATTTGTCTTCTTACTAATTTAATATTATGAATATTGAAGATAACTGCCTGGAATTATTTTATTAAAACATAATTTAAATATTATGCTCAAATTCACTTACAAAACCATTACTAATTAGAATTTACATACTTTACATGTATATTCGTACTCAACTCTGATTATTTCCTTAGAAACAATGTTTTAAAGTGTAATTGTTGAGCAATGGTATGTGTACATAAGAAAGTTGTACTATTTTGCTTTCTCATCAAAACTATAAGGTGGTGGGCCACCTGGATAGCTCAGTCACTTAAGGGTCTGACTCGGCAGAGGTCATGGTCTCATGGTTTGTGAGTTTGAGCCCCACATCAGGCTCAAACAACTTAGACAGAGCCTGGAGCCTGCTTCAGATTCTGTGTCTTCTCTCTCTGCCCCTCTCCTACTTGCTCTCTCTCTCTTTCTCTCTCTTTCTGTTTCAAAAATAAATAACCATTAAAAAAAATTTTTTAAATCCCTATAAGGTGGTATCTGTCATTTTTTGGAAGTTCACTAATTTTCTATTACCATAAGGTAGAATACTTTTGTGATATAATTTATTATTTATACATACCCCACTTACATTTTAAGTTTGAAATTAGCTATTATTTCAAATACTTCATCCTTTAATAATATCAATCTCTTATACAACATGTTTTCAATAATCATTCTACCAGTTTATTTCTCATTTGTTTCCTGGAACATTAACCTTATTTACAACATTATAAGAGACTCAAAAGTTAAAGGTTTCATAGTCCAGGTGGCAGTTGGGTGGCTTAGTCAGTTAAGTATCAGGCTCTTGATTTCAGCTCAGGTCATGATCTCATCATGGCTTGTGAGTTTAAGCCTTGGATGGGGCTCTGAGCTGACAGCATGAAACTTTCTTGATTCTCTCTCTCTCTCTCTCTCTCTCTCTCTCTCTCTGCCCCATCCTTGCTTGTGTGTGTTTTTCTTTCCTTCTCTTTCTCAAAATGAATAAGTAAACATTTTAAAAAACAAATATTTCATAGTTAGGTTGATAAATATTTCCCTTTGTAACATTTTCATTTTACTATTTATTTATTTTCATTTTATTTATTTGAAAGAGACAGAAAGAGAAAGAGAGAGAAAGGGGGAGAGAGAGAGAGCACATGAGTCAGAGAGAGGGCAGAGAGAGAGAGTCCAACATGGGGATCAATGCCACAATCCTGGGATCATGCATGACCTGAGTAGATCAAAAGTCAGACACTCAATTGACAGCCACCCAGGTGCCCTTATAATTCTATTCTTGTAAAGACTTTATCTTAACATAATACTTTTTCCAAATTGTTTTTCATTTTTTAAACAACTTGATATATTTGAAATCTATTTTATTGTGTGGTGAGAAATACTTATGCAAATATATTCTTTTTCAAATAGAAAATCAATTCTCTTAATGCCATTTATTGAATTACCTTTTTTCAACTGAAATTGGGCCCTTGTTTACCATATTCCAAATAGCTTCATTTCAGCTACTACTGTAGCTAATAGAGAAAAAAAGATCAACATTAACTGTGTTATTATCCAGATTTAAACTCTGCTAATGTATAAGTCACAAATGGTGGTATAAGTTTCTTTATGATTTCCCAATTTTTATTCATCACAAAAACCAATATTGTTGTTTGTTTGCTTTCTTGGTTGTAATCAAGACATGGGCAAAATATTTGTTCTCCTAGAGACTTACTTAATACTATATTAAATATGGCGCAACAAGATCTATTGGCATACATCTCCTATATGAGTCTTGAAAACAGCAGACTCAGTAGATGTTTATAAAGCACAACAGAAATAGAAAGACATCCTCTCTGTAACATTCTAGCAATAGGGGAATAACCATATAAAGAAAATCCAAGTATTTACTTTCACAGTTAAATTTCCAGAATAAATGAATGATTGAATGAATGAATTTTTATCACTAAGTCACTGCATAAAAGAATAAAAATGGTGGATAAAGATGCTTAGAGAACAAAGAAACAAACAGAATCATTAACCAGAATCTGATAACCTTTTCCTGGTATTATTAAAAGTAGTGTAACGCTATTCTACAGAATAATATTGCCACAAGTGGACTAATTTTACAAGAATAGAAGCTAAAAAATGATAAACTTTCATTTAATATTTTTTAACATTTATTCATTTTTGAGAGGGAGAGATAGAGTGTGAGGGAGGGAGGGACAGAGCGAGAGGGAGATACAGAATCTGAAGCAGATTCCAGGCTCTGAGCTGTTAACACAGAGCCCGACAAACCCGTGAGTGGTGAGATTATGACCTAAGCCACCCAGGTGCCCCTCTTTTTTTTTTTTAATTTTTAACATTAAACACTCACTTTTAGAAAGAAATTATACAAGGAGATCCAAAGCTCAATCTTTAGAATCTCTCATTTTTTAAATCTTTCTCTCTCTCTGCCTCAGTTTCTCATTCTCTCTCTCTCTCTCTCTCTCTTTCATTAAAGGCATTAAGTAGGGCTTATAATTTCAACATAAGTCAATTTCATTTCTAACCAATATACTACTAAAGTTATATTTCATTGCTGTCATGGAATTACGGTTCTAAATTAGTTTCTGACCCAGTGAAGTCTGTGTTAAACTCCATCTACAATAAGTTAAATAGATATCACTAAGAGGTTTTCTTTTTTAGAAATCTGAAATCTAATAAAATGTCATTTCATTACAAATTTTAATAAATCAGTCCATTTTATATGATATCTATGTCTATCCAGGAATGTGCAATTATTCTATCATTTTACATAGTTCAAATCCCATTGCTAATTGAAATCAGTAGAAAACTTGATTTTATATTTATCATTGTTGAATCTCTACTATGCCCATGACACCAGATACTGAATTGTACATTATCTTAATTTGGAGTAGGTCTAATCGAAAATGTATTATTTTTGGTATTTTGAGAATTGACAAAGTGATCTCAGATAGATTTTTCTATTAACAGTACATAACCAAGATAAATGCATAGATAAGCAAAATCACATCAACACATCTTATGATGAAAGAATCTTAGTAATCAAATATTGCTTATATCAGGCAAACTAATTTTCTTTCAGAAAATTTACAGTTTGTCTCCTACATATTTTCCTCCTCATTGATTTTGTATAGCCTCTTTTTCACAGGTAGGTATTTTCAATATGATTTTATTACTCAAATTCATTAACCTGACAGAAACATTTCAAATTAAAGAATTTTTCAATCAATATGTTCCAGTCCACTGAAAACTACTTTGGTCATTTTAACTTGATATTTTATATATGCTTAAATTGAAAACAACTGTGTATAAGAAAACCTATACAGATCCACTTGCAAAAAAAATGCATCTAGCTCTCTAATCGAAGTATTAAAAACTATAGGAAAAAAACACTATAAGTCATGGTCTGGCATTTAGCAAACATAGGAGAAACATAGGAGTCTCTCTTGTGCACTATGCTTTGATATTTGCATTGACTTGTTTTTATAGTTCAGACATTTTTATATAAAATTCTTAAATATTTTTGTATCATTATTATTATGAATACATCCTGTGGAATCAAACCTATACACATTTTGGGATATATGCAAGGTATATATTTTTTTGCTTATTATGTCATTTTCTTTAATTGTGATTGAGCGAACTTTCATACTCCAAGTATTTAATTTGGAGTTATAAAGAACTTTTGCTATGTTTTGCTATATTAAGCTATTTTCCTAAGTAGCTTTTTTAAGCCCTTTGCAACCGAATGACTGATTTCTTATGCTGATTGAAAGGTTTCTTGTTAATTTTTCATTCTCCTTAATCCAAGTCTGAGGTGCAAGCAAGAGTCCAGTTCCCAATAGAGACTTATTCAAATGAAATTTATTATGATTTCGCATGTATTTTTCCATATAGAGCATCAAGTTTGCTTCCTGATTTGCCGGGAAATTGCAAGTTTCTTTTCCAGGGAATTTTTGCCTTGAACACTAGAAGGTACCTAAACCATGATGATAAACATCCACTACTTCATCAAGATTCTCTCTGGCTCTGTTGCATTGAACACCATGGAACTTAAGAATGGATTTGCCATATACTATGGATGTGGTTTTGTACCCCTTGGGTAATTTCACCTCTCATTGGACTTATTTCTCAACTTTTCCTAGTTGATATCATACTTTACCCTTTTTTCTACCACTTCTCACTAACGCCTAAGTTTACCTAAAAAAAATACTGACTCACAGAGATGAAAATCAATTGATCAATCAATATTTTGTAGTCTATATCATACTGTCATGATTATATGTCTACACCTAGAAGCGAACACAAATCTATGTAACTGGTTGTCATTTTAAACATCTATAGTTTTAAAATACCTAAGAGGACATTGGTTAATGCCTCTCACTCTGTTTCTTAAGTTATATGTTTTACCACACTTTTCTAATTTTTGTTAAACAGTCATTGCAATAATACAAACTTGGTTTGAAATGGTTAAACAGAGACATGAAAGGTATTTTGTAGACATATCTGAAGTTGGCGCTCCCAGATGGTTCAGTTTGTTAAGCACCCAACTCTCGATTTTTTGCTCAGGTCATTATCCCTCAGTCATGGGATCCAGCCCTGCATTGGGATTGTCTCTCCCTCTATCTCTCTCTGCTCCTATCCTGCCTCTGTGCTTCCTCTCTTGCTCTGAAAAATAAATAAAATAAATAAATAAATAAACATTTTAAAAAATGTTAAAACATTAAAAGTCAATTAGAGAAGCAGGGAAGTATACAAGAGAGATCATGATTTTCTAGGGAAGAGATTCTCAACATAATATGGCTATGTGGGATGTGGGTGCTGTGTTGACAGTCTAATTGTTCAAGAGAAATCATATATCTGCATTTCACACATAGTTTACCTTTTTAAAAGGTTTAATAATTTATTTTCAAAAACTAATGAGCAAATTTTATTGGCCACAGTCTTTATCCTGGCCTGACAGTGGACAACATCTGGCTTAAAGTAACCAAAACTAATTTGGCAATAGATTGTTTTTATTGAAATGGCTAAGTTTAACCCCTTTCCCATAGAAGATTTCTAAGTTATATCCACTTACAGAGATTCAATTATAATACTTATTAATGCATTTATTCAATATGTATTTATTAAATATTTTAACACGTATAATACTTATGGAGACCCAAATGTTTAAATATCAAAAAAAACTAGTCTTGAGAAATCTAAACCACAAGTATTCCCCTCTATATCTTCAACTGCTCATTAGGCAGTAGTAAATATTTTATAAACTAGAAACTATTGAAACCACGTTTCTGGGAACAAATCTTCATCTAGTCATGAAAATGAGTAATAAATGGAGATTCAGATGCAACAATGGGCATGAAGTGCCAAAGAACAGAATAAAGCAGGTTGCTTCAGAGAAGCACATAAGAGCTAAGAGAAGACTGTTTCTTTTTTTCCATAAGAGACTCTATTTACAACAGGGCTATGCAATAACAAAAAGTACCACCAGAAATTCAGACACTGTGAGAATTTGATCAAATATAGAAAGTAGACTAGACCAAGTGCATGGTGAGAAATACTGTGACTGAATAAATCAGTAAAGTTGGCAGTGAAGAAGTATAGATAAAAGAGAAAACTGAAGATGATTTTTATAAATTTGATAATTAATTTCCTCACTGAGCTCTCCAGGAATTCCCTGCAGTCATTTACAAATCGTCACATTGCAGAGCCATCTCTCAACCTGATGTTTCCCACCAGCTCTTTCTGCAATTCCTTTTCTGTATGTCAGTAAACTTCTCAAAATGATTGCCTGTGGTTTCCAGTTCCAATTTTATTTTTCCATTTCCTTATTAAGTCCATTTCATTCAAACGTTCATCCCTAAACATCACACAGGGACAGTATTGACCATTTCATAAATAATAGTTACCTAAATAAAACAAGCATCTATTATCTTTCATCTGATTTGACCTATCAGTTGTGTTTGATAAAAACTGGTCACTCTTTCTTCTTAAGTATATACATTGTTTGGCTTCCAAGACAGCAGACATTCTTATTGTCCATTTGTACTACAATTTCTCAATTTCCCTTGCTCTATACTTCACTTTCCCAAATCTGCTAATTATTGGACTGTCTCAGAGCTCATTTGGAAGGATTTTTTTCTTCTTCTCAACTCACTCACTTATTGTTATAATACAGCTTGGTGGCTTTTAATAATGCCCATATATTTGTAATATCTCTCAAACTTGTATCTCCATCCAAGACTTCTGTATGCAATTGCAGATTCACATTTCTAAAATTCGACCCCAAATCTTGATTTAAATGTCTAAGAGGCATCTCAAATTTACCATGTTTATTTGATTTTTTCCTCTCAAACATACTGCACTTACAGTTTTTCCATCTCAGTAGATGACATCTCCATCCTTCAAGTTGACCTACTCAAAACATTGTTTTCATCTATAAAAGTTTTTTTAATGTTTTTTTTTTGAGAGACAGAAAGAGACAGCATGTGAGAGCAGGGGAGGGTGAGAGAGAGAGAGAGAGAGAGAGAGAGAGAGAGAGAGAGAGAGAGAGAGATACAGAATCTGAAGCACGTTCCAGGCTCTGAGCTACCTGTCAGCACAGAGCCTGATGCGAGGCTCAAACCCACGCGAGAACATGACCTGAGCCAAAGCTGGATGCTTAAACTACTGAGCCACCCAGGCACCCCTTGTTTTCATCTTTGATTGAACCTTTTCATATATTAACTCTGGGTACTCCATTAGAAAATTTAGTAGCTTCTCTCTACATAGCTCCAGAATGCAATCCTTTCTTTTTACTCAACTTTTATGACTTTGGTTTGAATGACTCTTATTTCCACTGTAATGTCCTTGGTGGACTTCCCCTTCTCTCTTACTTAGACCACTACAATAACCTCCCAACTTGTGTCCTTGTTTCAACATTGGCCACTTACTGTTACTCTCAACAAAGCAGACAGAATGAACTTTTTTTAAATATTTGTTGGGTCATATTACTCATCTTTACAAAATTTTTCAATGACACCTTATTTGATGCTAAGTAAAAGACAAGGTTCCTAGAACAACCCACAGGGCCTTTATGATTCTGGCCTCTCTGACCTTATATCCAATGTCTTCATTGATGGACCTATTTTAGGCACATTGTCATCCTTGCTGTTCCTTGAACATGCCGGGCAGACTACACACCTTTGGGTCTTTCTACTGACTTTCCCCTTTGACTGGAATACTTCCACCTTTAGATATTCATGTGGCGAACTTCTTCCCATCCTTCAAGACCTTGCATAAGAGAAAAGTTCTTAACTAGCTTTCTCTGACACCTTTATTATCATCTCAACCATTTCCACAGCTTCACAGCCTTCCTGATCCTCTTTTCTTTCCACACTATTCATCAATTTCTGTATATGTGATTTAATTTAATTTTCTTATGTTTATTCCATCTCCCTCTGAGAGTATACACACACGCACACACACACACACACACACACACACACACACACACACACCTGTTTTACTCCAAGCTCCATATAGGATATTCAGGAATTATTTTTTATATAAATAAATGAAAAACTACAGAAGATGGAGGGAAAAGTGAAAAGTTAGAAAACATGGAGGATTGGCTTAGAAAGTGCAGGTTATATTTAAATAGGTTTCTAGAAGTAGACTTGAAAATAATACAAAGGAAAAATATCCAAAACACAACAGGATAACTTTACTCATAACAAAAAATAATTTTTAAATTAAAGAAAAGAACAAAGAACAAAACACCTAGACACACATTTAGAATGAAAGTGGATACTAACTATAGTCTTCTTATACACAGCAATGGAACATACATGGATATTTAATTCTTCTAAAATCAATATCTAATCGTTATTTTTAATATATAATGGTTTGATCTGAAAAAAATGTGCTGAGATAAAATATTTTCAATGGAAAATTGCAGTAACTTTTCTGATGGAAAAGTATTTTTTCTTTTTTAAATAAAATATATACTAATTCATATCATGGTTCATTTTGAAAAGAGTTCTTTCTGGGCACTTGGATGGCTTAGTGGTTAAGTGTCCCACTCTTGGTTCAGCTCAGGTCATGGTCTCACAGTTTGTGAGTTTGAACCCACTTCAGGCTCTGCGCTTACAGCACAGAGCTTGCTTTGAATTCTGTGTCTCCCTTTCTCTTTAAGATTATTAATCTTAAAAGAATAATAATCTTAATCTTAAAAATCTTAATAATCTTTAAAAAAGAGTTCATACTCATATAAATCTTTAATATGAAAATTAAATTGTATCAGGTAAAGCATATATGATTGAATCAACCTAATAATTAGTACTATTCTCAGGTAACTAGAATGTACATGTATTGAATATGAATAACTAGTATTTTATTTAATGAATGATATCTTACTTAGAAGTAATTAATAACAAATGTTATAACAATAATTAAGAATGCTTTTTATTAAATTTGGAAGATTCTTTAATTTGCTAATTGGAATTCATTTTTTTTCCTTACTAGTCTACAATTAGAACTTAGGCTTATGTTGGCTGTACTATACATAATGACCGATCATATTTTTTTTTATTTTTGTTTAACATTTATTTTTTTTTTGAGAGAGAGAGACAGAGCATGAATGGGGCAGGGGAAGAGAGAGAGAGAGAGAGAGAGAGAGAGAGAGAGAGAGAGAGAGAAAATCTGAGGCAGGCTCCAGGCTCTGCGTTGTCAGCACAGAGCCCAACATGGGGCTCGAACCACCAACTGTGAGATCATGAACTGAGCTGAAGTTGGATGTTTAACTGAGCCACCCAGGCGCCCTCGACCAACAAATTAGTCATATAAATTGTATTAATTTATATTAATGTACAAATCACATTAACTATAAATTTTACCTACAATACTAGTGATACTTAGAATTTGTATTTCATAAAGTATTTTATGAAATATTTATTCTCAAAGCAATCATTAAGAGATATCAGGAAAGAACTGAAGCATTGAACAGATGATAAAATAAAATCCAGAGAGGTAAGAAGCTTTCAAAGTTGATGTAGCTAGCACATTGCTACACCATTACATCAAGACTAAACCTTATGTTCTCTGTATCTAGATTAATTCTTATATTTTTTGACAAATTTTTGTACATATTTTTATTATCTCACCTAACTGGGGAATTGCTAGTTAATAAAATATGAGATATATTTTTCTCAAGCTCCATCTTCCTCAATACAATTCAATTATTTGTTATTAATATTTATTTCAATCAAAATATTATTTGTGCAAGAGTGATACAAAAGTTCTGTGAACAACAAAGCTTCAGATAAGCAAAAGTAAAGCGGTTAGGAATTTCATGACTTTGTGTTCTGTTTCAAAAACAATAATCCATAGATTGCAATGTAAAGGAAAGAACGTAGATCAGAACTATGTATTTGAAAGGGATTCAATATCACTTAGAGACTTCTGCTAATGATGCTACAATAATTTTACTTTGGTTCAGACTTTAAAAATCTGAGTATGTAGGGATATACTTTGGAATAAAGTTTCAATGTGTTCTTTTAATTTTTTTAATGTTTATTTATTTTTAAACAAAGAGAGACAAAGTGTGAGCAGGGAAGGGACAGAGAGAGAGAGGGAGACACAGAATCCAGAGCAGGTTCCAGGCTCTGAGCTATCAGCACAGAGCCCAATGAGGGGCTCTAACTCACAAACAAGGAAATCATGACCTGAGCTAAAGTGGGCCTGAGCCACCATGGCACCCCCAAATTTCAATGAGTTTCTTAGGTGATTCTTATCCTGGCAGACCAGCCCCTTTGTAAGACTGGTGTTTGGAAATGTAGATCTTTTAGATTCCTTATTCTAACTTCAAAATAAATAAAGAATTACAAAGCCTCCTTTTTAATATAACTTTTAGTGTATGTACTTTAAAAATTATAGATTACCTAACTAATTCTCTGTGCTAGGTAAAGTATGAGAAATTCATTAAAATATCGTTGATATTTTCAATAGCTTAAATATTTATATAAGGGTAGACATTAGTCTTTATTATGAATTAGTAATAAAATAACTTCAGCTATATAAAATATATCTAACTACTTATAAATTTTTAGCTGCTAGCTTGAGGTAAGGTAAGTTGTTTAGAGACATAGATAAAATGGAGTGTCTCAGTTCATCTGGGCTGCTACAACAAAACACATAAACTGGATTAAGTGATAAGAATTTGTTTCTCACATTCTAGAGGATTGTAAGTCCAAGATCAAGGAAAATATAAAACAAATATATATAAATATATATAACAATGTAGTAAAAACAAATCAAGTATATGAAGATAAATGTCATTAAACCTATAAACATAGGTTTAATTATTCAAAGTCTATTTCAAGCAAGTCTATAAGATAATTCAAGACACTACTCAATATTTTTTCTAAAAATATATTATCTTCTTCTTAGAGAATATTCATCTCTCACACAGGATATTTGGCTCTCATGGGTGGTCTTATTTCAATTAAAGAATGGTTTTTGTCCTTAAATTTTGGTTTTCAGGCCCAACATTTCTAGTCAGTGTTTTGCTACAATGAACCATTGTATCTTTAAAACAAATAGAAGGGATGTGATCTAGTCTAAGCATGAAGAGTCCCATAAAATCCTGTAACTTTTAATCCTTTTTCTGTCACATCTAAATAATTAAGAGGCATGCTAGTCTGACTTGGTTCAGTGATAAAATTGAAATTGCTTAAGGAAGGGAGAGGATAACATATACTTCATAATCTTATAAAGTATAAAATTTTATAATTTATGGAAAATAAATTTATGGAAAAGTAATTTCCTTACTTGAGAGTTCTGATGAGATTCAAGCAATAGCTTGAGAGTATGTTCTTCAGTAAAAAACTGGAGTGTTTATTTTTCTTATCCTGATTAATATCTGACCCAACCCATTGGAAAAGAGATAAAAGGTATAATGACTGACATTGTGTTAATGTAACTCAAAGAGGGTTAATTATTTTTTTAACCAACAGAAAGCCAATCCCTCAACCTTTCCAAATCGATAAATTTTCTGAATATGGTTTATGGTGCTCTCTTCTAGTTCACTATTTCTAGAAGCATAAGGCATGGAGGTACACATTCTTATCAGAGAGATATGTAAATAAATATAATTCATTTATATCTCTAAAGTAACACTAAAATAAGATCAATTAATATTTAAAATTATGTTCTTCTGCCATCAATATCCCATGACTTTGTGGAAAATTGTTTTAACATAAACTTTCAGTATATGACATATAACTATTTTGTCTATGGAAGGTCCATTAGTTAACTAAAATATTTTAAAATTTACTGCTCACAGTGGATTTTTGTTCTTTTCTCAATACCATTTCAGCTTTACTTTTTTCTCCATCACATTATTTTTAATCCCTGCCTGTGTGTGTGCACGCGCGCATGTGTGTGTGTGTGTGTGTGTGTGTTTGTGAGAGAGCTTTTCTTTTCTTTTTCTTTTTTTATAGTTTATTGTCAAGTTGGTGTCCATATAACACCTAGTTCTTCATGCCAACAACAGCCCTCCTCCATGCCCATCATACCCCTTCTGCTCTCCCCCTCCCCCATCAGCCCTCAGTTTGTTTTCAGTATTCAAGAGTCTTTTATGGTTTGTCTCCATCCCTCTCCCCAACTATTTCCCCCCTTCCCCTCCCTCATGATCCTCTGTTAAGTTTCTCCTTTTACACTTATGAGTGAAAACATATGATATCTGTCCTTCTCTGCCTGACTTATTTCCCTTAGCATGACACCCTCGAGGTCCATCCACAGATTTCATTCTTTCTCATTGCCATGTAGTATTCCTGAGCTTTTCTTTACTAGTTCAAATCCTATTAAATCTCCTGTGAGAACCCTATCCTCAATTTGTAATCAAATTTTTAACTTTCTGCTAATCACACCAAAGTGAAATTCTAGTAACTCAAATTACTAAAAATTACTAAAATTTCCATGCTATGGAAGTAAATTATTTTCCCATAGTTATATGAGAAAAATATAGACTAAGTTGTAGTAAAGGTGACTATTCATTAATAAGATGCTCCCCAATTTTCTGTTTCCCGTCTAACCTGGTTATATTTTTCAATCATTCATTTCAAATTAACTCTTCTAATCTGACAGGTAAGTTAATAGGTGTACTAAATTCCAAACAATGCCTGACACTCAGTAAGCGTGTATTATATTTAATTACCTTATCAATATTTCCTGTGCACAAGCATGGCCTAATACCTGGGGATTCAGTGAAACACAAAACACATCTTTCTCCTAAAAGAACTTAGAGTCATATACTCATAAAACCTAAAGTAGAATACAGCATTCCTATGTAGTATATTATGTAAAAGTCCATGTAAGGATAATTAGGTTCCCTAGGAATTTAGAGAAGAAAATTTTCTTCAATCAATGACAATTTAGTGTGAAAAATTATATTTTTTCATGGGAAATATTATGGGAAATTGTATAAATGTGTTCTCTAAAAGATTGCACTATCAAGCATGTCATGTATTCTTCAGCATGTTTTTCTTCCTTATCCAAAAGAACTTCCAAATACTGTAGTTTTATAAATTCTGGGGGCATTAACGTAGAGAGCCACATGCATTTCTGAGCCCTCAAACCAAATTTTCAGGCCAGGATTTGTATTTTGTTTCTCTTGTGTTACATGATGTACTTTGCCATTACATAGTGCTACATTAATAATGAGGAGGCAACACTTTGCCTGTGCAGAATCTTGTGGCTTAGTTGTATCTTTCAGATAATACTCTATTATCATTGCTATCTGGGGATTTATGTACCTTATTCCACAGCACATTGATTGGAGAATAAATTCCTGCAATATATTTCTTTTCCATGACTTCATTATATATCTATATTTCAGGCCAAATGTTACTGTCATATTTTTCGTGCTTTTACCACACAAGCCATAGATAATCCAATCAGACCAAACAACATAACTCATTTCGCACTCTGCTAAAATGCATATGCTTAAAAATCTGTTTTTGAAAACTTAATAGTTAACATGTACCTTCAGTTTTTAAGATATTTCTTGTTGAAGTTTGTAGAGGAAAACAAAAGCTAATCTTGAAAAACCATTGCTGTTACTACATGTATTCATAACCCACAGTCTGACACAATCAGAAAATACATGTGGTAAAATCAATGAATTGTTAGAATATATCTAATAAAGGTTTTCAAGGTAGGGCTAAGCATCTAAAAGTTTATATGGTATCCATTCTGTGATTTCCTCTGTATGGTATTTACTTGTACATCTTCAATTCTTAGAACAACGTGTAATAGAAAGTTGTTTTAAAATATTGTTAAATTAATTCAATCAAGTGACACTAATATGTTGACACTTTGCTCTTACATTAAAATATACACACAACGTGTTTTTTATTTTTATATCATAGTGATCATTCAGCTAAACGACTTTCTTAGGAAAAACAAGCACTACTCAATATAACAAATTAAAGGAATGATTTAATTTCAACAACAATGAGATCAATGGGAAAGCAGTTATGTGACTTTGGTGCAGTTATGTAGGGCAAAACTATGTATTGCATAGTATTATGGCCAAATTTATGCTGGAAATGCAATAGGAACCTATGAATGAATGTTCCAGCCATTTTAATGATTACCTCAAAGGGAGGGAGGAGTCTTGAATAGGTGAAGAGGATTAAGTACGCTTACCATGATGAGCACTGAGTAATGTATAGAATTGTTGAATCATTATATTGTACACCTGAAACTAATACTGTAAGTTAATTATACTTGGATAAAAATTGTAAAAATTAAAAATTAAAAAATAAAAATTGCCTCAAAGAAGAGTGGTTGGCACATATATAGGTTTGGACTTATTTGTTACTTAAATGATGGCATGTTTGAGCATTGATGTGATGGTCAAAAGTGAGTCTTATAAAATACAATTTTAGATAGGTATCTATTATGGATGTTTGCAGTCTTACATATGAAATGACTCTCCAGAAAGAAAATGCAGATGATATAAGAATAATTTTTATAGTAACAAATTTATATGGTTCAATTGAAAATTTTAGGTGGTTATGACTATGGGTCATTGTTGTAATTTATTTGAATTGATTTGTAGACTTTCATAAAAATATTAGTATGTTATGCATTTTATAATCACAAATTTATGAAAGAAAATGACCTATGCTTAGTGCTGCACAATCAAATGGTAACTATGGAACTTTATTATAAAGTCAAGCATTTCAACATTCAGCCACTTTCTTGGACCATTGGGTATATTTGATAATTGTAGTATTTTACAGTGACTCAAGACTTTTGCTTTATTATTTCAAGGCTATTAGGGATATTCCAGTAACAACAGACTTCCTGACAACAAAATTATAAGAATTAAATAGCCCCATATAGATTTTGACCCTTGAAACATCTTCCTTCTAAAGCTTCTCAACTCAACTTGCTGTATCTCAAATTCCAATATACCAATCAGCAAAGATTTTGGAATAGCTGATAGCATTACCTTCCAGTCATGTATGAGTTAGCCAATCAGTTTTTCAGTGCATTAACAGATTTATAATGCATAAGTAAATTGTCATGGTTTTATTTTTTAGCTCATATTGCTCCACTTGTGGTGCTGAGAGTTAAGAAGTACAGTGAAGACAACTAATTTTGACCCACACCTTTTTGATACCACTTAAAAATAATATTTATAAACATCATAGCATAAAAAAAGAAAAAAAGAAAATCATAGCATAAAATAGATTTATGATATAAAAACAAATGCATAGAGTGGCTCAGTCATTTAAGTTTCCCACTCTTGATTCATGACTCAGGTCAGATCATGAGTTCGTGGTTCCTGAGGTCTGACACCAAGCATCACACTCCATTGATATTCTTTATCTTGTTCTCTCCGTTCTTCCCTTCATGCATACTCACTCTCTCAAAAATAATAAATAAATAAACTTTATAGAAATAAAAAAATAAAACAAAGACTTTTGAAAGGCAGAATTTATAATATATAATATGTGAATATAGATATAAATATAAATACATATATATAATATATAGATAAATAATATATATAAATATTGGAAAATTTGAGGAATCAATAGAGTCCTACAATGCCCACTTTGCTTTACCTGGCATAGTGAGCCATGGTCTTGGCTTTGGAACAACAAACATCACATTCAATAGGCTCTCTCCATCTGTAAGTAATAAAGCTTACTTAACATTAAAAATGCAGAAAAAAAAGGGGGCACTTTGGGTGGCTCAGTCATTTCAGCATCTGACTCCGATGTCAACTCAAGTCATTATCCTAGGGTGATGAGTTCAAGTCCTACATTGGGCTTTGCTCTGGGCACAAAGCCTATTTAAAAAGAAAAAAATACCAAACAGAAATCTATACACAAGATGTGTTCAAAACATGATAGGTATAGTATTTTATGTCCAAAGAATTCTACCCTTTGCACCTGCACAGACATAAAACAGTAGGCTGAATGTTTGAGGAAAACCTCAATTCAGGGAAATTATCACTTTAGGCCCTTCAGATATTCATGACCAACTTTCATTCGCCTGGTTGTGAATTTTATCTGTATTGGTTGCTCTTTATGTGATAAGCGTGCTCCTAAGAATAAAGTCTTGGTGCTTGGTGTGGTACATATGGCTCAGCCATATTTTCAGACTGTCGTATAGAAATATCTTGAATCATATGTTCCAGGAGAATTGACCAAGATAAATGTTCAGATACTTCCCAAAGCTAAAAGAAAGACCACAGAACCAGTTGGCAACACTTTTTTGCCAATGCAAATAGTAACATAGGTTATAAAAACATGAGCTAATTGAACAAAGGAAAACCACTAATTGTTTTTATTAATTAGACATGTGCTGAGGATGCAAACTCAAAATTAGTACTTTCTATTTTAATATTATAAACTATACTAATTGAATATAGTTAAGGAGATCAGAACATGATCATTAAAGCAGTTTGTAATTCATGTTTAAGTGGTTGGTGTGAAGTCTATTAAATGAATGGACTTTTTAAAAACCTCATCTCTGAGCACTATAGTAGCATCAAGTTCCTTAATCAGAGTACAGTTACGACTCTTTCTCATTTTAATTTTCCAATTATATTTTAAGTGAATGTATTTTTAGATACTTTATGATTTGTAGACTCTTAATTGATTAGAGACTTAATTTTTTGACCTTTCTAATATTACCTTCTTTTTTCTTAATCTTAGTCAGATTAAAAAGTACTAATTTAAATTCCTAATATCTAGGTTGTAGAAATAAAGAGGACAGCCATTTTTTCTATCTCTTACTCTTTAAAATTTTTTTTGATATACTAGTATGAAAAGTGGGGTCCTTGTTTAAAAGTACTTTGGCAATATTAGAGCAAAAATAAATGTTTAAATGTGCATTCTAATTTGCTTTTTTGGAATACATGACTATTTTTGAATAGATTTGTGTATTCATATTTTTACATCTTTATATAATGTTTGAAAAATGTACTTTCTTAAATTCCTAAGCTCTAATGCATTAGTCTACATTTATTAAATTGGCTATTGAAATATTTAATTGCCTGATATTTTCATTTGCCTTTATTAATTTTATTATGATGATATAAATATTTTAAGAAGTATAACAAATATTGATGGTTATATTTCAAATGTTTAAATTAGGCTCTTTGTACTGTCTTTAATTTAACATGAAAGAACATTTTGTCTATACAGATTATGCATCATAAGTTTATTTTTAAATTTAAAATATTTTGTGTATGGTTACTTAACAAATGTTTACTGTGTGAAAAAAATCATGAAACAATTTATCATTTATTATGACTCATATACAGATGAATAAATGTTAATATCCATTTTATTTTCCAAATAAATTTTTGGAAAGTAATTTCAAAAGCAACGAGATTCTATCAAAATTCAAAGAAAGAAAATTAACTTCCATCATCTTGAAGGGAGATGGCATTTAAGTCAGGTTTTACAGGCAAGTAAAAATTCAGCACAATGAGAAGGGATTGGAGAGGGTATTAAAATATGGAGGAGGGAAACCACATGGTGTGTTCTAGGAATGATAAGCAAGTCAGATTGGCTGCATCATTTAACATATATTGAGAAACAGTGTGAGAAAAGATTGGAATATACAGTTCATGGTGACATTCAAATAATCAGATCAAGTTTTAAAACATTATTGGCCATAATAGGTAGTTGTCAAGAGTTTTTGAGTAGGGAAATTTAATTAAAAAGATTCTTTGATGTAGCATTATTAATTTGACATTCTCTGTATATAATTACTAGAAATAATTAAAAAGTTTTTTTTAAAAAACTATGAGATTGCTGTGTGGGAAAGGGGTGGTCTAATGTAATGGCCTGGGAAACAAAAACACTAAGGACTTAAAGTAAAATGGCACTTGGAAATGAAGACCTGGTGCCCACAAAATATATAGCCTAAAGTCTTTGATAAGAAGGAGCATCCAGCCAGGGACTGTAGTTTTTAACACCCCCTGCGGTAAGGGAGAGCTAAACGTCTGAGGATAGCTAAAGGCATGTAAGCAGACATGCATGTGTAATTGTTAAAACAAATGAGTAAGAAGCAGATTTACCTTGTCCATTGCCCCCCGCACTCCGTCTACTAACGGAAAACACAGTAACTTGAAAAGATTAATGATGGAAGTAGTCCAGCCTTGTAAATTACCATGCAGAAAGGCCATAGTCCTAGAAAATCTGTAAAAGGAATCGTGTTGTTACTGAGCTGCTAAGGTTTGAGGTTTTAACAATTACAACCAGCTCACCCTATTACAAGTGCTACCACATACAAACACCTAAATATGTTTCGATAGTTTAATGTTCAAATAATAGGCAAAAAATAACCCATTCCATTATTCAAATATAGGAACCAGGGCTCCTTGGAGAAATAGTTGACTCTAGACCTGAGGCAGAGTAGATCCAAGATGACCCTGGAACATCCTTTAGGGTTACACATACACACACACACACACACACACACACACACACAGAAATTATACCCAAAGAAACATAGAAGCCCACTGATGATCTTCCAGAAGACTAATAATTTGAACAACAAAACAAATAAAAGAGGATTAGAATACAACTTAAAGTAAAAATAAATATCCATGAGCCCATATCAATATAAATAAATAACTGAGTGAATAAATGGGATAAATGAAACAACTCTCATGCAGAAGAAATTTTACAAAAATGTGTGTAGATACTCTATCTTCAAAGTGGTCAAGCACAATTTCCCACATTTTAAGTGCTGAAAGAATATAGAAAAGGAAGGGAGAAATAAAAGGAAGTGAAATAAAGGAAGAAATAGGAATGACTCTGTGGTGGAGAAAACTGCCAAACAGTATCTCAGCTACATGATTATGATTAAAATTAACAGTTATAAGTCAGGTTGATAATGTGTACTCTTTTTAACAAATGTATATTTTGAGAGAGAGAGAGAGAGAGAGAGAGAGAGAGAGAGACTTGTGAGCAGGGGAGGGGCAGAGAGAGAAAGAGAGAGAGTGGGAGAGAGAGAATCCCAGGTAGACTCCATGCTGTCAGCTCAGATCCCTGATGCAGGATTCAAATGCACAAACCATGAGATCATGACCTGAGGCAAAATCAAGTTGGAGACTTAACTAATTGAGCCACCCAGTTGCCTCAATAATGTATACTCTTGATATGTTGTGATAAATAGTACTTTATCTCAGTAGTCTTTCCCTTAAAGACCCAACCCATCTACCAAAAAAAGAAAAAAAATTCATAGCTCTGGGTTACTCATGTGAGGGGAAAAAAAAAAAAGAAACAAACAAACAAACAAATGTCAGTTGTAGGCTGTTCTACAAAATATTTGACCAGTACTTCTCAAAATTGTCAAGGTCATCAAAAACAAGAAAAACTTGAAAAGCTATCAGAAACAGGAGACATGATGTTGCATAAGACATGACAACTAAATGTAAGGTGGTACTTGGGTGAAATCTTAAAACAGAAAAAGGACATTAGGTAAATCTAATTAAATAAGCTTCATAACTTACTCAAATTTACTAATAGTATATTAAACTCAATTCACTGGTTGTGACAATTGCACAATAATGACATAGGATGTTAAGAGGGAAACTTGTGGTGGGGTATAGGAACTCTCTGTACTAATGGGACACGACACCTGGGTGGCTCAGTTGGTTGAGTGACTGACTTTTGATTTCAGCTCAGTTCATGCTCCCAAGGTTGTGGGATTGAGCCACAGGAAAAGTCCTGGATTGGCATCTGTTCTGACCATGGAGCCAGCTTGGGATTCTTTCTCTGCCTCTGTCCCTTTCTCCAGATCTCTCTTTCTGTCTCTCAAAAAAATAAAAATAAATATAACTGTCTATACTATATTCACAAATTTTCTGTAAATCAACAACTATTCTAAAATAAAAGTTTATGAAAATAGCAATAATTTTGAAATAATCACCCAAGAGGTGGGCATCGATCACAAAGAATACTTGACAAGAAAATTCATCCAGAAAGCAAGGTATCTAATCAATATATTTACCCCATAATCAGGATAAAGGCATTTTAAAGTATAATTCTTCATGGGTTTCTTAGACTGCACATTTTGTGAGTGAGCTAGTAATTGCCATTTTGTCACAAAATATGTTCCCAACCCTATTCGTACAACAAACTTTGTATATATTAAATATTTCTATACCAAAATACCTTGAAAAATAGAGTTAAAGGCCAGGTTAATTTACTGTCAATTAAAAAAAATAATCCAGATTTCCTAATTTGATGTTTCCACTATTCTAACCTACCTCATTGTTTTTTGCAGGTGATACAAAGGGTCTTTGTTTTTCCCTTTGTGAACTGGGGCTCAGAGCACTCATACAAAACTGCTGATATCCAGACTGTGGGTTTGGCTTCTGCCTTTGTCCCGCAAAGCTGAGGAAGGTGGAAAGAATTACTCAAGACTCTACAAGGCCAAGAGAAGTGAAGAGGAGGCTAAGGAAATTTCTCTGAGCTGCTCTCAAGCTGCAGTATTACTGAGCATACATTCAGGGAAACACTATGCTATACCTCAGGGGACTGGTGCCAGGAAGAACCTATAGAAAGCCTGTAGAAAACCAAGGTGATCCCAAGACTACAAAAGAGCAGATGGAGAAAGCAGGGTGGAGAACAAGCTAATATATTTTACAGAAAGCATGGTCTAAGGAATTCATGAACACAGGCAGGACCCAACCCCTATATACTATAGGCATTAAATCGATAACAGCCCACTGCTTTCAGCAAGGCCAGAAAGCAGTGTTCTGCTTTGCAATGTGTTCCCTTAATGTCCTAACCTACACTAACTATTGCTATTTGCAATAACAATTGCTATTTGATTTCCCACACAAACTATTGCTATTGCTGTGAATATTTAACTGGCTTTCATCTGTGACCTAGAAATCTTATCTATTCTACCAGACTCCACAAAACTGGGCAAGGTAAAGTGTTAGCTTAAGGGTAGGCAATGTCTCAGATACTTTACAATTCTTTTTTATTAATTTTTAATGTCTTTATTTTATTTTGAGAAACAGGGATTGAGCACGGGAGGGACAGAGAAAGCAGGCTTCAGACTCTGAGGTGTCAGCACAGAGCTGAAGTGGGGCTCAAACCCATGAACTGTGAGATCATGACCTGAACGGAAGTTAGTTGCTTAACCAACTGAGCCACCCAGGTGCCCCAATACTTCATAATTCTTAACACAACTTATCACGCTGTTTGGTTGGTATGACTTATTCATTGTTGTAGAAGCAGTATCTCCTGTGTCCCTCACTCCTTTACCAAAGGAGAGTTTTCTATTATAGTCACCCACTGTTGTGTATTAAGTGTTACAGCTAAATTATTTTTAGTTAATTCATTTCAATCCATGAGATCCATATACAAATATATTAAAGAAGGGTGTACCTGCAGGTCTGATAAAGTAACACATCTCCTTCACACAGGGATGCTTGTGTGCATGGCAACTCCTAAATTGGTTGGGTCCATGTCTCTGAATCACTGTGTAGAATATTGGTTATTGATCACACACGTCAACATATTGCAAGAGTAGGAGGTAAACGTATTTGTGTTAATCTACTAAGAATCGAAACTTTATTTGTTATTATAAGTAATACTAATCTACCTAGAGCAATGATAGTAAAAAAGAATGCCAATTAAAATGACTTTTAATGATATCTGTAGATTTTCCTAATTGATTTATAGAAAGGTATAGAAAAAGATAATCCTCTGGTGTCACCAAAGGAAGATATAGCTGAAATTTTAATTTTTGAGATTCCTTTAAAATTTTCTGTCCAGACCTTACAAATACCAATTTTGATATGGTAGATGTGGGAGTCAATGTAGCACAACCCCAAAGATATTTATATTCTAATTTCTGAAATGTGTTTATAGGTTATTTTACCTGGCAAAGGAAGGTTAATGTGGAATATGGAGTTAAGATTACTCATATCTACCTTAAAATAAGGGAATTATTCTGAAATTATCTGCATGGGCCCAATGCAGTCACAGAAGCCCATAAATTGGTCAAGAGAGGAGGAAGCAGAGGCCAGAGCAATAAAATGCTGAAGGACAGAGTCTGGCTATTGCTGACTTTGAAGCTGGAGGAGAAGGCCCAATGATAGGCATGCAAGCTGCCTCTAGATGTTATAAAGGGCAAGAAAGCAGATTCTCCCTGAAAAGCTCTAAAAAAGAATGAAGGTCTTCCAGCACCTTGATTTTAGCACCCCGAGTCCCGGTTTGGATTACTACACTAGAGAACTGTAGGATAATACATCTGCATTCTTTCCAGATAGAATACTCAGTTTAAGCAATCTATTATACCCATGGAAGACCAATGCCATAGTCATCACAACAGAGGTTTGTTTGTTTGTTTGTTTGTTTGTTATTTTTATTTATTAATAGTTTATTGTCAAGTTGGTCTCCATACAACACCCAGTGCTCATCCCAACAAGTGCCCTCCTCCATGCCCATCACCCATTTTCCCCTCTCCCCCTCCCCCATCAGCCCTCAGTTTGTTCTCAGTATTCAAGAGTCTCTTATGGTTTGCCTCCCTCCCTCTCCCCCACTATTTTCCCCTTCCCCTGCCATGGTCCTTTGTTAAGTTTCTCTTTTTAGACTTTTTATACTTATGAGTGAAAACATATGGTATCTATCCTTCTCTGCCTGATTTATTTCACTTAGCATAACACCCTCTAGTTCCATCCACACTACTATAAATCACCATATTTCATTCTTTCTCATTGCCATGTAGTATTCCATTGTATATATAGACCACATCTTCTTGATCCATTTGTCAGTTGATGGACATTTAGACTCTTTCCATAATTTGGCTATTGTTGAAAGTGCTGCTATAAACATTGGGGCACAAGTGCCCCTATGCATCAGCTCTTCTGTATTCCTTGGCTATATTCCTAGCAGTGCTATTGCTGGGTCATCAGGGAGTTCTGTTGTTAATTTTTTGAGAAACCTCCACACTGTTTTCCACAGGGGCCGCTCCAGTTTACATTCCCACCAACAGTGTAGGAGGGTGCCCGTTTCTCCACATCCTTGCCAGCATCTATAGTCTCCTGATTTGTTCATTTTAGCCGCTCTGACTGGCATGAGGTGGTATCTCAGAGTGGTTATGATTTGTATTTCCCTGATGATGAGTGACATTGAGCATCATTTCATGTGTCTGTTGGCAATCTGGATGTACTGAGTTGATATTTTAAATCGCAAGAGAGTAAAAGATCAGCAGGAACAAAAAAAGAAGAGAAAAAAAGATAACTGTAAGGAAGGGTAAAAGAGGCACAACAATTCTTTGATAACATCATATTATATCAAGACATAGGAAAAAAACAGAGGAGTAGATGTCTCTTTATAGGAACGGAACAGCCTTGTTAAAATTTTTTTAACGTTTATTTATTTTTGAGTGACAAAGCATGAGTGGGGGAGGTACAGAGATTGAGAGAGAGGGAGACACAGAATCGGAAGCAGCCTCCAGGCTCCAAGGTGTCAGCATAGAGCCCAACGCAGAGCTCAAACCCACAAACCGCGAAATCATGACCTGAGCCAAAGTCAGCTGCTTTACCGACTGAACCACCCAGGCATCCCCAGAGGATCCTTGTTAAAAAGCAGAGGAAAAGTGCTAAATTATGAAGCTTTTACTTTTTTCTCTAACATCTGTTAACCTCTTGTGGTGTTTTCTTATTTGCCATGTCATGTCATACTCTCTTAACCACAGATATTCCTTGGATTCTGGGGGAATATAGACCATCACGGAAGGCTGTGGCCCACGACTTGGCTGCCAGGACCCCTCCCACTATCCTCCAGACCAGTGTGCTCTGTCTCAATCAAGGACAGGGAGTTTAAGGCATGAGTATTCTTTCTTTTCTCACAGACCCACAGCTCTAATTCCGAGAAGACTGGTGAGTACCGAAGGTTAATCCACATTGTTGAAGCATTCGGCCCTTAGTTGGTTATGTGGTGGTTGAGAGGCTCACTCTGACCAAGGTAACTTCCCTGTGTGTCATAGCAGGCTGAGCCTCTCCAGTCGTGAGAGGGAGGGCATTTCTCAGAAGGTAAGAGTGTAAGTATAGAGTAGCCAACACCAAAAAAGCTGGAGAAGGATGTGCCCACCTAGAAAGAGGTGGAGCACCAATAGTAACTCCTATAGTAACACAAGATTGTGCTCTGATTGTGGGGGACACTGTATCAGTACTCCTTTGACCAAGCGACACCTTGCTCTGCTACAGTTTGATAACAACTGCAGATTGGAGGGCTGACATTTAAAATATCAGGCCGCATATTTATTGGTTGGGAAAAATATGCAAGGAAAGTGTAAGCAGATTTTAGGTTGCTATCCATCATCAGGAAGGTCCGGAATTGGGTTCTGTTACTGTACTGTTGATTGGGATCATCAATGGGAATAAAATATAAAATAATAAAAACTAAAGGGCAGGGAGAAAAAAAGAAAACCCTGTTCTTTAGGTTTTGTTGAAGTCATATCTGAATGTAACTTCAACAGAACCAAGACTATTTCTATGGTTATTAAAGATGTAACAGGAACCCTTGTCTAGGGTATAATGCATGCAAATGCCACTCTTTCGGGCATAGGTGTAGGTATAGGAAATCACTCAGGTTTAAGCGTGGCCCTGTGACATGCATGTGCAAATAATCAAACAGCTAAGAATTTACTAAACCTTGATTTGTTTAAAAATAGATAGGAATATTTTCTTGGCATTTGGTATTTTTTTTAATATCACAAAAATAGCATTCTGTGGGAAAGAATATAAGGCGCCAAAGTTTCATTGGCATTCATATCTGTATAAGATAGACTAATGATATGTTATGCCTTGTATTTTCCTAAGAATATGGGATCATAAGTTTAGGACAATTTTAGTTATTCTGTTTTGTTTGTTCGACTGAGATGATTCCTAATTACTTTGTAAAATCCATTTTCTAGAATATTTTTGTCTCAAAGATACTTGAAATCAATTAGAGATGATTTACTTAAATTTAGGCTAATCGCTCAGGTTTTGGTATTAATGAAATTTATTTCTATTAAATTTGGGAGAGTGATATACTCTGGACATTTGTATATTTTGACAAAGCTCCTGTAATTTGTTAGCTATTGTAGGGGACATATTTTCAAACATTGACCTACAGGATATTTGTGATGTTAAATATATTACATATAGTAATAAAGAATGAATACTGAAGAATACTAACTAAAGTGATAAGGCTATCATGATTTTTAAATATCAGTTAGTTAAAGCAATAAAAATATAAAATGTCAGTTAATTAATTTGCCTTTCCATTAACCAAACAGTTACAAAGTGTCTCCTATCAGGTTTGCACTAATTGCTATTGATAGGAAATGTCTCATTTAATATTAACTGAGTACATGACTGCAGTAATGAATAACATATGAGTAAACTGCTGTATGTTTATATTTGAACCAGTATTACACATAATTCACTTCAGAAAGAAGACAAGATATGACATGAAAAATAAAATATAGGAAGCTTGAGTTAGATCACAACTCTGACATATGGTTGGTGTACGATCCTAGGTAAGCTATTAATCTTTCCTAAAACACAACATGCTATATATTTTCAAGTTTTCATGCTCTGAAGTCCTATTTTCTATATTCAGTTCCTAGCTGAAGGGCCTTGGCTAAAATATCCTTTCAATGCCCCAGTTTCTTTAATAATAGAAAAGGAGACAATATTATTTTCCTATTGTTATTAAGTAAATAAATACATGTACAGCATTTGGAGTGTACATTTTAGATTTCAATACATATTAGTTATATATTATTGTTATTGTTTTCTTCGTCGATATATCTTAATTATCCTGGTAAAATGAATATCCCACTATGAGGTAAATTTCAGTAAAACAACTTCTGAACTAGACAGTCAATGGTTACCTGTTTCATATCTGCCCCATCTCTCGTGGAATTTACATATATCTATAATCCATGTGTTTTGGATGAGACTGAATGGGTGTACTTATTAGGGAATTGATATCATCATTTAGGCAACTAGGCAAAGACTTACTTGAAAACAATTATCCCTTTATTTTACCAATAAAACATATTCTTTTTTAAAGTGTTCATTTATTTTTGAGAGAAAGAGAGCAAGAGGGGAAGGGGCAGAAAGAGAGAGGTGGACAGAGGATCCAAAGTGGGCTCCACACTGACAGTAGAGAGACCAGTTGGAGGGCTTGAACTCATGAACCATGAGATCATGACCTGAGCCAAAAGAGGATGCTTAACCAACTGAGCCACTCAGGCATCCCTAAAACATATTATTTAAGTCTACTTACATTTAAATTAAACCTATAAGCTACAGCAAAGAATAAATATTGATGTTTTGGGTTAATGGAAAATATAATACATTTTGAAATGTATTTTTTAAAAAGTTTATGGTAACTTCAAACAGAAAAACAAATTCCACCACCTCTTTAAGCTCAGTGATTGTGCACTTGGCAGGAGGTGAAACTTCGATTTAATAGTAAATTGGGGAGGACTTTATATTCTCAAATTCCAAGAGTAAGTATGTAGAGCACTTTAAAGAACGTTTTAATGGGCATTGAGGCTAAGAATCCAAAACTTGAAATAGTCCTGATGTGTTATTACATGGAAAAAAATTAATAGTGAGTTTTGATACTCATGATACCTAACTGTATCTCTTTGAAAACTCCACTGGAAAAGTATACAATTTTCAAATTTATATTATACCAAGAGACCATTCTCTTTGCTTGAGCTAATCACTATTGACAGGAAATATCTCACTTAATATTAATTTTTCTTTCTCATCTTTCCTCTCAATTCATCCCAGGGTGTTGGAACAGAAGCTACTACTTTTCTAAAATCATTTTAGTAGAAAACAAAATTCCACTATTTGAAATGAACCATATTTACTTACTGTTTACTAGACAATTTCCTTATTTAGGCCAAACTACTCATTTCTGGAATATGCTGATTTCATCAGAGGGTTTGCTATGAGCAAATACTTCCACATTAATCACAGAGAAACTGTCCATCAGAATTCAACCAGAGTAACAAAACCAATAGGATATATATATCCTACATATATAGGATATATGTGTGTGTATATATACACATATCTGTATATATATATACATATATATATATCCATATATTATATATATAAATAGATTAATTGTAAGTAGCTAGTTTATACAATAGTAGTAGTAGGGACTCTCTGGGGGACTCCAACAAATTCTTAGGGTAGTCAATTGGGCAGGGCAGGCTGGAACTCTTGAGCAAGGATGGATCTGCTGTTCACAGGTAGATTTGATTTGCCTTAAACTTGCTTACGTTTATAAAGATCTTGTGATTACAATGGCCCCATCTAGATAATCATCTCACCTTAAGAAGGATACTGAATCATATCAGCAAAGCCTCTTTTGCCTCATAGGGAATGCATTTTTAGGTTCTAGGGATTAGGATGTAGACATCAAAGGGAAGGGATATTCTGTCTACAGTAAGAATTAACAGGAACAATAAAAATAGAAAGAAGGTAATAAAGAAAGACTGGAATTATCAAATTTACTAATTCATTGAATATATATAAAGTTTTAATGATTTTGCACTTTAATGAAAAAAAATAACAGAACCAAGATTTTCATGATTTTGCCAACTACTAAAAATATAGCATTCATTGTGACCTACCTGTGTAGAAAAACTTTTTAAAAGTTTATAGTGTTTTTTACAGAGCAAAGATTTATTGAGAAAATGCCAGTTTTATATCATGCATAAAGAATCAAATTACAAAAAAAAGTTATAAGTATATAAAATTGTTTCCACCTGGAAAAATAATAATCCACAGATACACAAGAGATCATTTTAAGATTCAAAGAGAGAAGAAATTTTGAATATGATGGAGCTTCGGATACTTCACTCCATCGAATTGCTCAAGGAAGTATAAATGATTTTTTAAAAATGCAATTCTGTCCTTTGGATTTTCTCCAAAATATCTTTTTTCCTTACCAATCCAATTTCCACATGTGCCATATAACAGAAAAGAAAATCAATTGATCTGTCTGGTTATGTCTTGACAGTGAAGAAAACTATACTTTCTATCAAGAATAAACGTAATAAAACAAAAGCTATAAAAGAACAATGTAAAACAAGAATTTTAGAAAAAAGGACATCTAAAATGAATAGATAAATAAACAAATGAAAGACTCAAAATAATGTTAAGTTAGTAATGATAGAAGGAGTAGTGAGTGAACTGAATCAGTACTGATAAAATATTTGGCCAAATATAGTAAAAAAAATTGCCAAATTTAACCCTTTGAGAGATTAGAAGCATGAGTGTTAAAGTTTTGAAAAGAAACACTATTTTTGAAATTCTTCTTTCAAAATCTTCATATTTTATCTTGTGGATAACTTAGATATAAGTTTTGGTGTTAATGTACATATATATTTCTTTTCTTTTTAAGATACCAAAATGGCCTTCCTAGATTCCACCCATAATTCCATATCACTGTAGAAAACAAAATTTTAGTATCTTTATTGTAAAATATATTATTTTATCTATCTACTCACAGTCTTTAATAATCAGTTGTTTAAAAGTTTCACCACTATACATTTACTATAACCATTATATTAAACTAGGAATGATGCGTGTAAAGTTCTCTGGGTACCATGTCAGCAATCTAGAGATTACAGACTATGTCTCAATTATTTTCAATCTTTATCCACTCATCATAGTGTCTGGTGCAGGGTACGACCTCAATATGGTATTATTAAATAACGAGTACATGCAATGCATAAGCTAGTGGTTATGATGTTTAATGAATACTTCTATTTCTAATGATAAAACTCTGAAACATGTAAAGCTTATTAGTTCTCAGAAAAGGATAGAGGAGAGATGGGAGGTGTTTCTTTTAATTTAAGGATGTTGAATTATCAATAATATTATTAAATATTCAGTTCTTTTTTTTCTCAAGTAAAATCTGGGGGAAAATAAAGAATTTCTAAGAAAAAAGATGCAAGAATGCTGCAATGTAAAATAAATTTTCTGACATCAAGACATAATACAGATAACAAAATAAGAACCTCTGTTGGATTAGTTATATGGCCCTAGTGCTAATTAATTGTTCATTGTGCTAAAGTTTTATATACAAATCTACCTAATTTAACCCTCAAAACAATTGTGAATAATAGTTACTGTGTCTCTTTTACAGATGAGAATCCATGTGCTTAGAGTCTTACACTTACATGAAGCAGGATTACAATTTAGTACAATTTTGTTGAAGTGCAAAATTATGCATCCCATTAGAAAATACCCATCATAATGCTTTCATTATACCCCTTACTCAGCAAAAGTTTCATAGAGAGTTAATATATGGATTCGATTTGAATCTTTATTCTCCACACTGACACCATATTAGATGAATTGGTTATCATTACCCTTTACATTGTTTTACACCATTGTCAAGGATTATGCATTATATTTAAATAATTTATGAAGCCCAAAGAGTTTTGTATTCCAAGACTGTGTCCAAAGAATAACCTCCAACTTTCAGTTTTTTACATATCCTTTTTTTAAAGACAGAGACTTTCCTGAAGTAAACATTTTTCTCAATATGCTTTTTTTTTTTTTTTTTTTTACTGAATGTGACTCCCAGGAATCTTAAATAATATGATTTTTATTTCACCATAGATTGAGCTATTAAATGTAGTTTCCTAAGATAGACTGGGCACTGCCATTAATCAACTCATCCCCCTAGCCTACGGCAATGATCTGGATGAAAATCTTCTTTCTCACTAACCTGAACATTCTTTGTCCAGAATGCAGTTGCCTGGGCAATGATTATCCTCTGAGCCTCTGTGGTGGGAAGGGGCAGTAAACCATGAAACTGTATAATTTAAGAAAAATTACATATTCCTTCTGAAGTTTTTCCACCTGCATTCTTACATATAAAAATCCTGAGATTTCTTTAGCTATGCTTATTGAATGCCACTGAGGGAGAAAATGTCAAATACGTTGTGAACTTTCTTGAAACTCCAGGTGAATATTGAGACTCCCTTTTCTTTGGTGTGCTCCAATTGCAAATATTATATGTGTTAATAAAATTTTAGTTACATTTAATTGCATTACATTTTGCCTTTAGAGAAATGGACAAACCCAGAAAGAGACTTTCTCTCTGTCAAGTGTATATCCTTAACACTGAGCAGAATTCTACACATGATCCCTGATCAACATGCTCAGTAGATAAATGACTACTTTTAATTATGAAAAGATCCAAGATATAGATATCTAATCTTGAAACACATGGCAAATTAAATCACATATTAATTTTGAGAAAAACTAAAGAGAAAACACATCCCAGAGAACAATTATTCTCAGGGATTACCATCTTTTGTCCTGGAACACCTAAAACAGCATATTTATTGGTGTTCAAAATACATGCCAAAAAGGCAATTCATCTCTCCTAAATTCCTTCAGTAGTTAAAAATAAATCCTATTCTATTAAAGTACAAAATGAAGTACCCAGATACTTACCTGATTATTAAGCAGAGGCAAATGCAAATCAGAAGTTTTTACTTTTGGGGAGTTTTTTTTTTAATTTATTTATTTATTTTTGAGAGAGAAAGCTCATGAGCAGGGGAGGGGCAGAGAGAGATGGGACACACAGAATCAGAAGCAGGCTTCAGGCTCTGTGCTGACAGCTAGCTCAGAACCACGAATTGTGAGATCATGACCTGGGCTGAGTCGGACGCTCAACCAACCGAGCCACCCAGGTGCCCCAACTTATTGGGAGTTTTAACATTCCATTAAATATTTACAAGAAAAAAATATCTTTATATATGGAAATGAATTAGAGATACATATCTACATCTTTTAGGCTAAATTGTTTAGAACATTTTGCAGATATCACAAAACGGAATTAGAGAACCAAATAAAAGTAACTATGTCAGGGTGCCTGGGTGGCTGGGTCAGTTAAGCGTCTGACTCTAAATTTCAAGTTTGAGTCCTGAGTCAGCACAGAGCCTTCTTGGGATTCTCTCTCTCTCTCAATCTCTCTCTCTCCCTCTCTCTCTCTCTCAAAATAAATAAATAAATAAATAAATAAATAAATAAATAAATAAAATGTAACTATGTAGTAAAAACACTGGGAGCATAGATATATGTGTAGACTGATATTATAATTTCTCAAAAGTCATATTGTATATATGAAGATTAAAAATCTCTGACTCACTTGACAAACAAGAATGATGTGCTTCAAATATCTTTCTTCACAAAATAGTCTTTTTAATCTGAATTGGAAGCTTCTACTCTAACAGGATTAATCCTAAATGTAAGCAAAAAAAAAAAAATCACTCTTTTCAATCACTGGAAGTATATCCCCCGAAAATGTTGGGGGGTATTTTTCACTTTTATTGCCTACAAACACGACACCTTTTTAAGTTTAATTTACATTAACATATCCTATGTCACATTCTTAAGTCTACACAATTAAAAGTAAACAGAGTCAAACCTTATTTTAGTATCTCCTGGTTCCTATGATGTAAGGTCTCACATCATGGATGATTCTGAGCTATTTATGTCATGTCACTTGACATAAAGTTGGGAAAAAATGCACATCAAGGCACTATACCAAGCATTTCCATCATACAGGTAAACAAACTTCAAACATCTTGTCAAGTCCATAGATTGTAGCAAAATATAGTAATGGCGAGTGTCATAGTTATTAAATTTGCTTTTAATATAATGTTTAGGTTACATATTTTATTGTTTTCCTTTAATTTTTTTACATTTATTTATTTTTGAGAGACAAAGCGTGAACAGGGGAGGGGCAGAGACAAAATGAGACACAGAATCTGAAGCAGGCTCCAGGCTCTGGGCTAGCGGTCAGCACAGAGCCCAGTGAAGGTCTCGAAACTCAAACGGTGAGATCATGACCGGACCCGAAGTTGGATGCTCAACCTACTGAGCCACCCAGGTGCCCCCATAATCTATTGTTTTAATAATAGTCATATTTAACAACTGGTTTGCAACATTAAAAATCAGCATTTGTGAGATGATAAAAACTGGCTCAACCATACAATTGGCAAGGGTTTATAAAGCAGAAATTCAAGACTGACTTATAATCTTACAAAATATAGACCGAGGCAATAGTGTCCCACTATATTGTCAAGATATTGATTAAAAAGCTATCTCATGGATTCTCTTAAGGTACCAGTAGTGAATAGAGCTGTCATAGATGGTAAGTCCACACCACTACTGCTTCTAACAAAGATGGAGTAATAGGGACCCAAATTACACTTTTGACCAAAAAATTTAAAAACTTGAGAAAAAGATATCAGTCAGCAAATCTTCAGGCATTAACCATTGGGCAATGAGGGATAGTAATCCCTGAGAACCAAGTGGGGAGCATGTGACCCTTATAATTTTCCCAGCCTTTGGTCTAGATGAAGTTTTTGGGCCATGGTGAATGAAGGGAGAACCCAGGCAGAATGTGGAAGTCTGTTTGACTTAAGGATAGGGAGTTGGGTGTCCAGAGAATCCAAGATAACTAGTGTTCACAGAAAAAAAAAAAAAAAACCAGAGTCCTGCACAGAACACTCTAGAGCTCTTCATAGTGTTCTCCTCAAGTATTCAGTTCAACACTACTCAGTGCATGTGTGAGTGCTGTTGATGGCCAGAAAATGAATCAACTGAAAAAGTTAGAAGGAGTGGTGCCCCCACTATTCCTCTGTTTCCTTTAACTAGAGAAGAACATTTCATAATCCACAGAGAATCCACCTAAGAGGATTCTTATCTCAGTGATAGACAGAACTAAACTTTAGACTAAAATTTGCTGTGGGCTCATCCAAAAAAATGCTTCAAAATAAAATCCTAAAGAAGTCAAACTGTCCCTAAATAACTTAACTGTGTCCCATAACAAAGCTTGGGCATATTTAAAAGTATATGAAAATAACTATCACCAAAAAAGGTAAAATTCTTGTTTTTGCCATCCAGTAAAAAATTACAAGGCACAAGGAGACTGGAAATTTAAGCCACAATAAACAACAGCAACATCAACAATAACAAAAAATCAATCCAAATGACTCACTAATAACACAGATAATAGTACTGGTGGAGAAGGATGCTAAACAAATACTATAACTGTAGCCCATATGCTGAATAAACTACAGAAAGGATTCAATTTGTTAAATGGGACATTAAAGTCAAAGACAAAATCAAATTTCTATAACTGAAAACTAACATGTCAGTAATAAAAAATAATGCTGCATGAGATTAACAACATGTTAGACATTTCAAGAAAAAAAAAGTAGACTTGAAGGCATAACAACCAAAATTCTCTGATATGAAACATAGGAACAAAAGTAGAACATCAGTGAAATGTAACATAACTTTAAGCAGCCAACCAACATATGTGTAAGTATAGTCCTTTGGGTTTTTTTCTATTCATTATTATTTTTGAGAGATGGAGACAGCGGGAGCAGGGCAGGGCCAGAGAGGGAGGGAGACACAGAATCTGAAGCAGGCTCCAGGCTCTGAGCTAGCTGTCAGCACACAGAACCCGGCACGGGGCTCAAACTCATGAACCATGAGATCCTGACCTGAGCCTAAGCCAGACACTTAACCGACTGAGCCACCCAGGCGCCCCCGTATAAGTATAGTCCTTTGGAAGAGTAGTGACAAAAAATAAAGAAAGAAATGATGGGATGGCTGGGGTGCCTGGGTGACTCCATTCTTTCACATTGCCATTGAATGACTGAATTCTCAATTCCTGTCAAGACACTGAAAAGTATCTTTAGCATCTAATATAAAATATGGCACTATTTCTAGGTTCAGAATACATAAAAAATATCTTTAATGTTAGAAAGTAAATTGTATTTAAATTTTTTTCTTAAAAGAAGTTGAGAGGATATAAATATGTGACCCACTACTAATTTAGTAGCAAAAAGCAGGACCCTAAACACTCTTTGTTTGGAGTTTCATAAATACGAAGTAATGTGAGCATTTAAAAATCACATAGGACGTTTCATTTGGGGAATGCACATAAGAGAATTATATTAACAAAAATATATGATTTTATTAAAAAAAACTAGTAAATGCAAAGCTATACCACCATTTATTTAATCATTTATTAAAACATGGCATTTATTCAAAAATAACTTGAAAACTTTTGTAATTTAAAATCAAAATCCTAATGTTGATTAGAAACTTGATACACTTATTTTATAAACCAAATGGACGGAGACACAGAAGAATATGGCCAAAAAACCCATGATAAAAAGAGAATTGAGAAAAGACTTGTTTATTTGAGATAAATTATTCTATTAAATTAAAATGTCTAAAATAATTATTTTTATTATTTTAATGTTTATTTATTTTTGAGAGAGAGAGAGAGAGAGAGAGAGAGAGAGAGAGACAGTGTGTGAGCAGGGAAGGCGTAGAGGCAGAGGAAGACACAGAATCCAAAGCAGGCTCCAGGCTCTGAGCTGTCAGCACAGAGCCTGACACGGGGCTTGGACCCACAAACCCCAAGGTCATGACCCGAGCAGTCAGTCAGATGCTCAACTGACTGAGCCACCCAGGTGCCTCAAATATAGAAAATTATTAAGTGGCATTTGTGGAAACTAAACACCAAAGTGGTTTGTTAACTTCAAAAACAGACTCTAATTGCAATGTTTCATATTAAGAGCATACAGTTAGGCTTTAGACTAATGCTAGAAAAATCTGGTAGCCCGAAAAAAAAATAAGTATAATGTTATTTCCACTTTATCTTACTTAAAAAGAACATTCTAGACTAATAATCTAAATAAAAAAAGATTCAAATATAACTAACAGAAACTAGAGATGGAGATGAAATTTCAAAGTGTTTTAGAATTATTTAAACTATAATTTATATTTTTTCCATGTGTTTTTATTACTTCTGTTTTACTATTAAATACTCCATTGTGGATGTGGCTCTTGATATTTTGGCAATTAACCTAGTTTAAGCTCACTTTTAAGCGTAACATGAAAATATAAACATGTAAATTCTTTGAAGTGTGTGTTCTGAAGGTTCAGAATCTGAAGACTTTCCAGAGCATTATCCTACATATTTCATTTTAATTTCAAACACAGAATGCTTGACTTTGATCATATGTTGGCCAAAATGACATAGATGTTGATTTTTGCCAGCTCTATTTATTAAAAATACATAAACAAATTTACCTGTTATTTCACAATACCAAATGATAAGCCAGAGATTTGCATATTAAGAAAGAATCTGAAGACAAGTTAGGGGGATATAATATATATCATGGTGACTATAGTTAATAATAGTGTATTGTATGTTTGAAAGTTGCTAAAAGTGTAGATTGTAAAACTCCTAACAGAAAAAAAATGTAAATGTGTGAGGTAACAGATGTTAACTAATTTATTGTAATGATTTCACTATGTATATGTATATAAACTCACTATATATATAATTTCACTATATATAACATATTTCACTATATATATATTCACATATTCACTATATATATAAAGTCATGTATATATAAATGTGTATACAAATTATTTATATATGTATAAAATCATGATGTTGTACATCCCAAGCTAATACATGGTTATATGTCAATTATATCTCAATTTTAAAAATAAATAGATTATACTAGATTGTTTATTATAGTGGATACAATGTTAGAGAAGTAGTTGGTGTAATTTTTATAATTACACTGAAAAAAATATGTGGCAATCCTGTAAAGACTCAATGAGAAATGGTGCTATTAAAAAACAGCTCATTTTGAGCAAAAGAAGCAGAAAGCCATTGTTATCTTCCCCTATTTTTCTCTAAAAAAGGGAGTGTCAAAAAACTGAATTAATTTTTTTTGCCTTCCCTAAGTTAAGCTTTATTTTTTATAATTATATCATCCTAGACATGAAATGCAGTGACAGTAGATATCACATCAAAACATTTTACTCTTAATCCAGAACACCACAAGAAAAACTATAAGAAAGGAAATAAGCTTTGACATCTTTGTCAAGTCAAAATTGCAGGTAATTATTTTAAAGTAGGCCTTCTTTTTTATTTTAAAACTGAAGGAAGAAAAATGGCCATAATTATTCTGTGATGGAAATTTAAAAATAGTACAGTCCATAATTCCAGGAGTTATCAATTCTATTCTCTGTGTGATGCAGTAGGAACTTAACAAAGAAAACATTTATGTAAAAAATGTAGCTCAGGACAATGAGCTAAATGCAATTCAAGTTATCATATAGAACATGCAAATCATGAACACTAATTCGAATATTGTATCATTTTGAATCCTACCACAAATATTAATATTTAATGAAATGGTGTGCACATAAATGGCATATAGAATGTATCTAGGGATTTTTATAGTTCTTAGCCTAGTAAAAAGTACAATTATCTGACGGGTGGTGAAAACACTTTCCATGTCATCATGATACTACACAACAATATCATTTCTAGGATATCCCTGATTTGTGTTATTCCACAATAACAGAAAACAAAATTTTCCTTTGATAATTTTTTCCTCTTCCTCTATACTCACAAGGAAAACATTTTCAGTACTTTGAAAGATATTAAAAAACTCTCTGGATTTGAAGGAAGACACAGTCAAAAATAAATTGTCAATTTACTAAATATTAAAGGAAAATAAGATAAAAGCCTTGAAAAAAATAAGTATTGGAAATAATAACTCGAAGGACACCTGGGTGTCTCAGACCGTTAAGTGGTCCACTCTTGATTTTGGCTCAGGTCATATCTACATGATCTTGTGGTTCACAAGTTTAGGCCCTATATCAGGCTCTGCACTGAAGGTGTGGAGTTATCTTGGCATTCTTTTTCTCTCCTTCTCTTTCTCTGCCCTTCCCCTCCTCATTCTTTTTCTCTCTTTATCAAAATAAATAAATAAACTTTAAAAATATATAAAAAAAAGAAATAATGCTAACTATAATAATAAATTGAGCTTTGTTTTTTTTTTCTGAGAGCAGAAAAGAATTTTCCTTAATCCCCCAAGAACAATCCAATGATTTCATGCATCTTCATACTTTTTAAATAAGGTAATACAGTGCAAAGTGAATGTAAATATATCTTTGAATAGAATATGGTTATTAATGGAATCAAAGCAATCCACAAAGTATCTCTTCCAGCCAAAATGGCTTTGTAATAGACACATCTGTTTTATTTTGGAGAGGTTAACAAAGGGACACTCGCATGTCTGTGTTAAAATATACAAAATATATATTAAATTAGACTTGAAATGACGTAGGTTGAGTTTCCAAATTTAGTGACATAAAAAAGGCAATGAATCTTTGATTTTGGTAGCCATGAAGTTGAATTGTCTTTAGGCCTTATTAGATGGCATATCTGTTGCTATAGCTTTTTGTGTATTAACGCTTATAATCGGCACAAGAACCCTTTGCACATTAGTGCTATTTTTATTAACCAGATTTTGTGACACAGAAGCCAAGGCACAGAGATTTGTGTAAATATAGTGAATGAATTAGGTATATACACAGAGATTAAATTGCTCACATTTACAGGGCTAAGTGGATCAGCTGGGGTTCATACACAGCAGTGTGGCTCTCTCCACTCTGATCTTTCCACTACAGTAAAGAGTGCCCTGTAAACTATGTATGGTGAATATATGTGGACCTTCATAAACTCTCCTTTCCTAGCAATTAGCTAGGCTTCAGATTAATGTGTGTCTGTTATTATGCTCCAGGGACACACGGAATTATTTGTCTTTATTGGATATATCTTCTCATTTTAAAATTCAAAAATATTTATTCTTATTTAAACTAATATGGAATAATTGAAACAAAATATTATAGGAAAAACATCATTTATAATTCCGGTAAAATTAAGATATTAAGTCCTAGTACTTGTCCTGAAGAGATTTGTAACACCTAAATATTGTTCAACTTGCTCACAATGCCTTACAATTTTACCACTCTCAACTCCACCAATTCAAATTCTATAATTCTCTGATCTTCAGGTGAAAACTTTCTTGACTTTTCCAAGCACCATTAATTTTTCTTTCATTTTATTCAAGTATTATTTTGCATACTCTTTTGCATTTTCTATAAATAATATTTCCTTCTATAACAAATGTATATTTGTAATTTAATAATATAATAGATATATAGCCTTTCTTCCTTTGCTTCTTTACTATCACAATTGTACTCCCTAAAGATAACTTGTGTTTAGAGGTTAGTATGTATTCTCACAAGGGAATAAATGAACAACAAAACATAAAACTTTTAATGTATAACCAAACATATTTATACTGGTTACAAGGCTGATATTTGTTGGTTTACTTGTATAAGTACAATCTGGAAAGTGAGATAAACTAAAATAAGGAACTATCTTCCAGTTCCTGGAAGACTTTATGGTTAGCCTTGGATATATAGGTGGTTGAATAAATATTCCAATTCATGGTTTCTTCAAACATGCAAATACACACACACACACACACACACACACACACACACACACATGAACAAATAAATGAATACATTTGGATTTGGATTTGAAAACAGAACTAGTTTTAATGCCAATCTCCTTTTATTACTAGCAAAGTTATCTGGAATATTTCCATTAAATCTCTGTATTTTGACTGTTATTTGAGAAATGATGATAATAATACATGTGTAAAGGGATCTCACAATAATGTCTCATTTTTTCTTGTAAATTGTAGAGACCTCTGTAAATTAAATATAATGCCAACATACACCTTTATAATAATATTCATATTCAAACATAAATATATGATTATTTATAAATACAATTTGGTTATTGATTATGATTATTGGACTAGGTAATAGATACAGCATATATCTGTCTAGAGCTAGAAATATCACTTATGAGTTATAAGGTGAACTTATGCAATATTTTTATTCTCTTAGACTAAGATGCATGAAATTGTTAGCCCAAAGGATTTTTAAGTAAAACGCTGTCAATCATTCATGGAAATGGAAGGGTAAGCACAACATCAACAGGGCAAACTGCATTCAATAGCAATTCTTGGACTCTCATCATATCACAGCCATTTTCTCTCACAGAGCTGCATGTTTTCAAGAGTTTTTGTTTTTGTGTTTTAATGCTACCTTGATTTTGGACTGCAATATGACCGATGAACATGAAGATTTTCATGATTTGCACACATGACCTCTTCAGGCCCTGGTCTCACTAATGATTTTGTAAAACATTTAGAAAGTAATGTCATCTGACACTAAGTAAAACCTCTGGTTTGTTATGTATGATCATTATTAATAAAACTGTACCAGCTTATTTTTATAATAAAAGGGATGTAAAAAGATAGATAATTCTTAAAAGTATTTGAATTTAGGTCAGCATAAAGGCAGGCAGCTCACGATTAAGATTATGCAGCAATATTTTTCTCTTCCTCTCACAGTTATATTTAGTTCTTATAAAAGTCATCTCTGGGAAGATATTTGTGAGGTACAGTTATTATTCAAAACCCAACTGAACTGACATATCAAAATTGTATATTTTTTCCTCTAAGGTTAATGAATATTTACAAAGTTAATCAAGAATTGATATAATAATTCAGGAAAATTCTGGCATATATTTATTTTTTTGCTTTGAATAATCAAGATTTTTGCTAACATTCATCAAATTTAAAAGGTAATCACTGAACTATTTATTTCTCACAGCAACATGTGAGAGACTTGGAAATTAAGGGAGCAGTTGGAGGAAATTCCATAACTATATGCCTATCAGCAACCCACATTAGGGAAAGAAAGCGCTTTCTGGAATACAGAATAAGTGGATTCTTTTACTCATGTATTTGTCCAATAAGAACACATGTAATAGTTACCCTGATTCAGCAGTTGATTGACAACAGAAACATAAAAGTAACTTCTACTTGACCCCTGACTTGAAAGAATAAACTGTCCAGAAGACAAACTGAAATAGTAAGAACACGAGTCTTAAAATGGCAAAATCTAATTTAATGGTTCATGGAGGTAGAACAGAAAAAGAAATAACTAATTACCTTGAATTTCAGAGACAGTTTGAGTTTATTTATAATTTAGGAAAGACCTAAGATTTGTTTTAAAAAGTATTCCATATTTTAAACGACTTGAAAGTTTTACCTAAGTCAAACATTTTATTTATTTTTTAGTTTATTGTCAAATTGGTTTCCATACAACACCCAGTGCTCTTCCCCACAAGTGCCCTCCTCCATCACCACCACCTCTTTTTCCCTCTTCCCCTTCAACCCTCAGTTCATTTTCAGTATTCAATAGTCTCTCAAGTTTTGCATCCCTCTCTCTCCCCAACTTTCTTTCTCTCTTCCCCTCCCACAGGTCCTCCATTAGGTTTCTCCTGTTCTGTTAGACCTATGAGTGCAAACATATGGTATCTGTCCTTCTCTGCCTGACTTATTTCACTTAGCATGACACCCTCAAGTCCATCCACTTTCCTACAAATGGCCAGATTTTATTCTTTCTCATTG